>NC_133362.1:34658198-34685651 GCF_049309525.1 Garra rufa | reverse complement strand
ATATATATATATATATATATATATATATATATATATATATATATATATATATATAAAATATTATATCTGATAAAAATATACAAACATTGCAAAAAACTGAGTATTTTAAAAAATATAAAATATATTAGTTTTAAAAGCTTGGTTTTAGTTTAGTTTTAAAATGTTAAAATGTTTTAGTAGGAAGCATTAAAAAATAAAATAACAAAAAAAGTATCAAATTATATGAAAAATATATATATATAAAATTGTTATCTATTAAAAATATAAAAATAATACAAATGAACTGAGTATATAAAAAATTTAAATATACATATTATAACTTATAACATTAGTTTTGAAAGCATAGTCGTAGCTCAGTCTTTATTTTATCTAAATATTTTATTAGAAAGCTATAATATATATATATATATATATATATATATATATATATATATATATATATATATATATATCTTTTTTTAGCTTAAAGATGTATTAATAAATATATATAAATGAGATCTAATATAATACAAAAAAATACAAATAAACTAAGTATATAATAAAAAATAGAATTTAATAAATCTTGTTTTAGTTTTAAAAGCATGGATGTAGCTTAGTTTTAAAATAAATGTTTTATTAGAAAGCAATAAAAAAAATGTAAAAATGTATACAAAATTCTAAAATAAAAAAATGATATCTAATAGAAACACAAATAAACTGAGTATATAATAACAATTACAATTTAATAAAACATTTTTAAAAAGTTTTTTAAAAGTTGTAAAGCATGGTTTTAGAAAAAAAAAATAAAATAAATAAATATATATATATATATATATATATATATATATACATATACATACATATATACATATATATATATATATATATATATATATATATATATATATATATATATATATATATATATATATATATATTTAAAAAAATAAAAGAAATAAAATATTTAAAAAAATGCAGAAAAATTACGAACAGCACGGATGACGCTTAGTTTTAAAATAAATATTTTATTAGGAAGCAATAAAAAATAGAAAAATGTATAGAAAAATTATTTTAAAAAAGGCAAAAAAAGCATTAGCTTTGTTTTAAAAGATTAGTTTAGTTATAATAGTTAACTTTTTGTCTTGGTTTTAAAAGCATGGTTGTAGCTTAGTTTTAAAATGTTTTATTAAGAAGCAATAAAAATATTGAAAATGTATAAAAATTATTTTAAAAAAATCTGATAAAATATAAAAAAATACCAATAAACTGAGTATTAAAAAAAAGAGAATTGAATAAAACATATATTAGTTTTAAAAGTATTGTTGAAGCTTAGTTTTAAAATGTTTTATTAGAAAGCATTAACAATTTAAACAAAATTTTTTTTATTAAAATATATAAAAGAATATTTATAAAAATGTATATCTAAAAAAATATTTTAAAAATAATACAAATAAACTAAGTATATAATAGAATTAGAATTTAATATAAAATGTATTAGTTTTAAAAGCATGGATGTAGCTTAGTTTTAAAATAAATAATTTATTAGGAAACAATAAAAAAATACAAAAATTTATAAAAACTTCTAAAAAATATGTATAAAAAATGATATCTAATAAAAATATTGAAAAAATAATACAAATAAACTGAGTATATAATAAACATTATAATTTAATAAAAAATATTAGTTTTAAAAGCATGGTTTTAGTTTTAAAAGAAATGTTTTATTTGAAAGCTATATTTAGAATATATATCTAAAAAATTATTTAAAAAAATATATCTAATAAAAATACAAAAAAATAAATAATACAAATAAACTGAGTATATAATAAAACTAGAATGTAATAAAAAATGTATTAGTTTTAAAAGCATGGTCATAGCTTAGTCTTAAAATAAATGTTTTATTTGGAAGCTATAAAATATATTTAGCTAAATATATAAAAAAAATTATATAATATATATAAAATGATATTTAAAAAATACAAAAATACAAATGTTATATGTTTTTATAAATATACAATAAAATGTATATAAAAATGTATAAAAATCTCTACAAAATAAAAAAAACCTATCTAATGAAAAAATACAAATAAAGTATATAATAAAATTTTAAATTTATTAAAAAAAAAATGTATACAAAATTATACAAAAATGAAATCTAATAAAAATATAAAAAATAATACAAATAAACTAAGTATATAATAAAAAATATAATTGAATAAATATTGTATTTGTTTTAAAAGCATGGTTGCCGCTTAGAAAAATAGAAAAAAAAGAAAAATTATTTTAAAAAGGCAAAAAAGAGCATTAGCTTTGTTTTAAAATATTAGTTTAGTTTTAAATGTAGTTTTAGTTTAATTTCAAAAGCATATAGTTTTAGATGCTTAGCGTCTAAAACTATGCTTTTAAACCTAAGCTTTAATTTAATAAAATATATATATTAGTTTTAAAAGCTTAGTTTTAGTTGAGTTTTACAATTTATTTTTAAATGAATTTTTTTAAGTAAAAAAATAAAAATAAAAATTGATATCTAATAAAAATATATATATATATATATATAATTAAACTGAGTATATAATAAAAATTTGAATTTAATAAAAATGTATTAGTTTTAAAAGCATGGTTGTAGCTTAGTTTTAAAAGAAATGTTTTATTAGGAAGCAATTCACTTTTTTACAAAATTATACAAAAATGAAATCTAATAAACATTTTAAATACAAATAAAGTGAGTATATAATAAAAATTATAATTTAACAAAAACATTTATTTTTAAAAGCATGGTTGTAGCTTAGTTTTGAAATGTTTTATTAGAAAGCATTAACAATTTTAAAAAAATATATATAAAAATGTATTAAATTATATAAAAGCATATTTATAAAAATTTATATCTAAAAAAAATAATACAAATAAACTGAGTATATAATAAACATTATAATTTAATACAAAATATCAGTTTTAAAAGCATGGTTTTAGTTTTAAAATAAATGTTTTATTGGAAAGCTATATTTAGAATATATATCTAAAAAATTATTTGAAAAAATATATCTAAAAAAAATACAAAAAAAATAAATAATACAAATAAACTGAGTATATAATAAAACTAGAATGTAATAAAAAATGTATTAGTTTTAAAAGCATGGTCATAGCTTAGTCTTAAAATAAATGTTTTATTTGGAAGCTATAAAAGATATTTAGCTAAATATATTAAAAAATTATATAATATATATAAAATGATATTTAAAAAAAAAAATACAAAAAAACTCAATAAACTATTATGAGTATATAATAAAAATTTTAATTTAATACAAATTTTATTTGTTTTTATAAATGTACAATAAAATTTATATAAAAATTTCTACAAAATAAAATAAAAACATATCTAGCAAAAAATATACAAATAATAAAGTATGTAATAAAAATTTTAATTTAATAAAGAATTGTATTAGCTTTAAAAGCATGGATGTAGCTTAGTTTTAAAATAAATGTTTTATTAGGAAGCAATAAAAAATAAAAATGTATACAAAATTATACAAAAATGATATTTAGTAAAAATATAAAAAATAATACAAATAAACTAAGTATATAATAAAAATTATAATTTAATAAATATTGTATTTGTTTTAAAAGCATAGTTGCCGCTTAGAAAAATAGAAAAAAAATAAAAAATTATTTTAAAAAGGCAAAAAAAGAGCATTAGCTTTGTTTTAAAAGATTAGTTTAGTTTTAAATGTAGTTTTAGTTTAATTTCAAAAGCATATAGTTTTAGATGTTTAGCGTCTAAAACTATGCTTTTAAACCTAAGCTTTAATTTAATAAAAATATATTAGTTTTAAAAGCTTAGTTTTAGTTGAGTTTTACAATTTTTTTATATGATTTTTTTTTAAAAAGTAAAAAAATATATATACAAATTGATATCTAATAAAAATATAAAAAATAATACAAATAAACTGAGTATATAATAAAAATTTGAATTAAAAAAATTATTAGTTTTAAAAGCATGGTTGTAGCTTAGTTTTAAAATAAATGCTTTCTTAGGAAGCAATTCACTTTTTTTACAAAAAATTATACAAAAATTATATCTAATAAACATTTTAAATACAAATAAAGTGAGTATATAATAAAAAGTATAAGTTAAAAGTATTAGTTTTAAAAAGCATGGATTTAGTTTTAAAATAAATGTTTTATTAGGAAGCTAAAAAATATATCTAATAAAAAATGCAAAAAATAATACAAAGAAACTAGTATATGATAAAAATTATAATTTAACAAAAACATTGATTTTTAAAAGCATGGTTGTAGCTTAGTTTTGAAATGTTTTATTAGGAAGCAAAAAAATATATATAAAAATGTACAAAATAAAATAATATAATAATATTATTTAAAAAAAATATACAAAAATGATATCTAATAAAAATATAAAAAAAACAATACAAATAAACTGAGTATATATTGAAAATTATAGTTTAATAAAACTTGTATTAGTTTTAAAATCTTAGTTTTAGAGGCTGTTTTTAACCCTTTGTGTTGCTTTTTTGGTTGTAGCTTATTTTTCAAATAAATGTTTTATTCTGTGACTTTATCGTGTGACTCTCTGCAGTGTATCTTCAAATAACTCACAGCATCACTCATGCACACTCTCTTTCACGCTGACATTTTATCTTCATTTTCACAATTTTCAAACACTATTCAAAGTAAACATCTGCTAAGTCGCACTGACCCCGTGTCGTCAGAGGATGATTTGGGTTTATGGGTTTGCGTATCTCTGTTGAGCACTGGACAAAGGGTATGAGGAAAGCCATGAAGTGCAAATGGCATTATCCTGCACTTTCCACTGATAACTCACAATTAAAATGAGTGCCGCACTTGCACCAGACTCATGGCTCATACAGGTTTAGAAGAACAAGAATACCATAGCCATCTTAAAGGGGTCTTAGCATCATTTTTATTACATTTTGCTTTGCAAAGTCTACTGATAATGTTAGACAATGCTTCTTAAACACAAATGTATTTTCAAACTACTCTTATCCACATTCTCTCTGCATCAAATGATGCACAATATATAATGCAATAAGTTAAAATGACCATGATTTTACGTTTGTCAGTCCTGAGTGTTGAAGGTGCAGTATGTAATGTTGACAGCTGGAAAGAGTTCTCACTCAGACTCGATGCTCACATGGGTTGCCAGATCGAGGAAACACAACAGGAACGAGCGCAATTGACAATGGAAGGCGACAAGCCATGGTCCGTTCACACCAGACGCAAATAAAGCGTTAAGCGTGAGTGATTTACATGTTCAGTCAATGCAAAGACGCGATAGACATCCAGCGGCACGAATTGAGGGTTTCACGCCGCGTTAACCAAAAACTGAACCAAAGGTGTTTGTGGATGGCCAAACTGAACCAGGATTTCCAGGGCAGAGTCTTGACAACATTTGTGTTTCTTCTTATCATTTCCGGTCAGGTAGGTGAAATATTAGGCTAATATCTTCATTAATACTGCTCATATGTGTCTTTACCAACTATTAACTTTAGTTCGTTGTTTTTGTGGTTTAGACAGCATTTTATCAGAACAATGTATTCAGTAGTACATTACCTGTGCAATCCATGCTGTTGTTTACATCTGAGTATGGCCAGTAATGCTGCGTGTCTGGGTAACTGACCAAATCATGATGTACTGTTGTGCAAACCCTCTATACGCTGTGTTTTCCACCAACTGGCAACCCGGGGTGTCCAAATATTTTTGGGTGGAATCGCAGACCAAAACTAAAACAGACATTCTGACACAGAACCACATTTCATACTAGGATAACTGGCTGTAGCATTGTTTTTTAAAGAAACAAGTATGCAAACTTAGTACGTTTTCTAAATATCTGCAAGCATATTATTCTATGTATTTTCATTAGTGCTGTCAAAATTAGCAGGCGATTATTTTTTCCAGTTTAACAGCGTTAAAACTATATAACGCAGGGGCGGGGCTAGGGTTGGCCACCCCACTTGAGGTTTTTTTACTCACTCGCAGAGTCCTGCATGGGTCCTGTTTGCAGAGGTGTCAAGTAACGTAGTACAAATACTTTGTTACCTTACTTAGGTAGAAATTTTGGGTATCTATACTTTACTGGAGTATTTATTTTTCAGCTGACTTTTTGCTTCTACTCCTTACATTATCACGCAATTGACTTTTTGCACAATTACAATACTTATAGGCAACTAGTCATCATATCTTCCGCTCCATGAAACACGTTAATGCTCAGAAGTACACATATATGGTTCTTTAATGTATCTACATTGTACTAAAATGCGTTCATTTTCAATGAGCATATATGCGGCTGAAACAGGTAGCCTAGTGCATCCCAAATTTTTCAACATTAACATTTTAATATAACATTATAGTCATTATGGCCTTTAGAAAAATGTTTTTTTTTTTTTTTTTTTTGAGGAGGTGGGGTAGTGAACAATAGGCCCCTGTGGCACGGCCTAAGCTTTTGTCCTTAATGGCATTTTTTCCCTTACATTACTTTTAAAGCTTGAGTTGATACTTTAACTTCTACAGAAGTCTTTTTAAACCCTAGTATCTATACTTGTACCTGAATGTGAATACTTTTGACACCACTGGTAATATTTAATTTAATTCATACAGGCCTACCTCAATTTGCACTTCTTGAGAAAAAAAACTTTTCAGGTCTGTCCAAACCCTTAATTTTTCTAGTTATATCAAATTTATATATATTTTGCCTGTAGTTTGGACAGTCGTAGTATGAATTTTAGCTCATATCGCACACCCCTAGCGCAAAGTTACACTACTTTTTGATGCACATAGAGGAATTTATTCTGCAAATGAGTTTCATTATTCTCACTAATCCTTTTACACAAAAGTCAAAAATCACCTCAACAAAGTGTAAAAACTTTTATGAATTAAGGGATTTTTCCCTCTGAAATTTGATGTTTTTTTCAAGTAGGGGTAACTGCAGCCTGGAGCAATGGGCGTGCCGAAAGGTGAGGGTGTGCCAAAAGGTTTCTCATTGGTCTCGCCGAAAAGCAGGGGCGTGCCAAAAGGTTTTGTGAAAACTGCCTGCATGGCGCGGGTTACTGACGTCATCACCACGGCAAGTTTAGGTTATAGTTTCGCTATTTCCCTTTCCTCACTTCATAAATGATCTCAAAATTCTAACTTCATCTTTGTGTACCCTTACGAGTAATAAGGCTATTAAACTAGCTTTTTTTTTTTACTGAGTTTAGTGTATTATATTTTATAACCCCTTTGCAAAGTCATGTATTTTATTTATTATTTATTTTCATTATTTATCTTATTGAAGTATTCTTTTATTTTGATTTTGTAACTCAAATTTGGTTACTACTACTAATATATATATATATATATATATATATATATACACACACCTTACAGTTGTGTCTGCCTTATGTACTTGCAATTGTATATTCAGACATTTCTATTTTGGTTAATTTAAAGCCTGTTTGATTTGTACATTAATCAAAAACAAATTTCAACTATATTTAGGATACAAAAGCTTCTTAACACAGTCACACTAGCTGTTCTTGGGTTAAAGTAAATTAAAAGTTGTATTTGTTAACATTAAAGCATTGTGAAGTGAACAAACAACAATGAATAGCTGTATTTTTATTAACTAATGCTAACAAAGCTTAAAAAAATGCTGTAACAAATGTATTGTTCACAGTTAATACATTCATTTTAACAAACAAAACCTATTGTAATATATTACCCTGAAAACAATGTTTTGCTCGATCCAGAAAACTAGTTAATAAAACACCACAGAATTGAAAAATGAGTCAAGTGTTTAGTAACTTTCTGCTAAATGACAATTCATTTAGCAAACAGACACAGCTTTATTCACAATTTTTTTTTATTTAGTTTTGTTTTAAATTCAAGTAAACAAAAACATTAATACATTTTGTAGTAGCAGTCCATTGAACAGAAGCCAACAAACTCTCTGTCTGAATAAAAGGTTGTGAAGACCCCCTTCTGTCCATTGTTACTGTATCCAAAGGTGTTTTTGTAGACTATCCACAGCAAGCGCACCTGGTGAACTCAAACTCCACTCTGTGTTATTTCCTCACTTCTGGACTGACAGATTTCCAGTCAACAATACCTACACAAGTAAAAAAAAATAAAAAAAAAATTCTGAATGAATGCAATAATCTTTCTATTTATTTTTTATCTATATAACATTTAAAATAACAATTAGTAATATTTATAATAAGTAAAAAATTACAGCATATTTAGATGTGCATTAACAGCCAAAATTTTAACAAAAGAAAGTAAAATATACACATATTGGCAATATTGCCATAATAAATAAATTGTACATCTGTGACATTTTAAGATGACTTTCAGAATAAAAATCTATATTTGATTGCTTTTATTCATTATGTATATGTGTTTGTATGCACATTTTTTTTTACATTGTTTTTATATTAAACATTGTTAACCTTCTGTACTTGTAGTCTTCAACCTTATAATGATCAACAACAGTAACGTTAAACTAATTACTAAAAGCTTTGAGATATAACGCAAAGTAATTTGCATTAGAACAAACTATTGTAATATAACTACGTTATATAAAGCATAGATAAACATATGATGAACTACACTTACCACCGCAATCTTCTCTTGCCTAAAGGAAATGACTTAATGCTGATTGGTCGTCTTCTTCTTAAAGTTTGTTTGGCGGTTTGCAAACCAACTGGAAAGTGCTTTACCGCCACCAGCTGGACTGGAGTGTGCAACAAAAGTTTAACGCTGATTGGCCAATACAGTAAAAGCAAGACCAATGAGAAACCTTTTGGCACGCCCCTACCTTTCGGCACGCCCATTGCTCCAGGCTGCAGTTACCCCTGTCTCGTTTTTTTTATCACTCGTTTCTGATGCTATACTTTAAAATGCGGTGAAAACAGGTGTTGATCTTCCTCAACAGTTTTGGCAAATTGTCTTCAATAACAAAGTTTTGAGTTCTGAAACATAAATAATGTTTTTGTAGTAGGAAAACCACTTATATGTTAAAAGATTTTTTTCTTTAAAAAAACTGCCCTAAATCACGTTTTATTCAAATTTTTATTCAAATGAGAAATTTGTTGGCAATGTCATTATTATTATTATTATTACTATATATAAAAAGAGGTTTGTGTGTGACACTTCAGTGAAGCTTGACAACTTGACAGACAAAATGGCGGACGGGAACAAATCTTCTCAATGCAGGGAATTTGATTTGCGCAGGTACCTCCGACATTGAATAATTAACAACTAAACATAGTGAGCTTTGGCAAAAACCTACATTTACACACCAATTTCTTCAGGGAATTGAACACACAGGTACGTTAAGTGTGACAGGCAGCACAGCATATAACTATCGATCATGGATGTATTCGTACCTTTTTGCCTTCCTAATGGCGTATTTTCAGCTGTCAGACGCAGCCAATGCGTGTTTTTAATGGAGTTATCAGAGAAACTGACACAAAAAGCGCCGGCGGGTTTCTCAACCCTAGAGGGTTTTAATGGGGTTCGCTAATTTATGATAACACCACTGATCTAAAGAATATAGTCGCGTTTTTTTCCGAGATTAAACAGCGGACTTGGCAACACTGAAACTCGCGTGTAGTGACATCGCCATTTTTTATATTTAATTAAGTCACTCTCACTGTGATATTGGAATAGATGATAGAATAGGAGATAGATGTCGATTAATATTTCATACATTAGCGACTCCACAGTTTTAGAGTCACATCAGTTATTAAATGCGGTGCCAGTCTCGAACATTCATTTGGCCATTCACGTATCGCGAGACTTGCCTTTTAAAGGTAAACAGTTCTGTATTGTTTACCTGTTTACCTGGTGACCGCAGAATATCTCTGGCTATTATCTGTGAAAGACGCAAATCTTGTATATGCTTTATCCTGTGTATCCTGTTGAAGTTTAACTGTTGTCAAAAGAAGAATTTCATCTGAAATCATCGGCTGACATCTACATCTGAGAGCACAGTTGTGCAGACCATTCAGACTCTGAACGTAGTCTCCGGACCATAGAGTCTACACAGCGTGCAGAGCTGCACAAACAGAAACACCCTGTGCCAACTGGATAAATCTGCACCTGATATTATTTCTTCAAGACCATCGTCCATCTCCAGCCAGTTGAGCCTCCACTACCAAAGTGCCATGGAGGCTTCTGTGGAGAAGAGCTCAAAAGGTGAGATTGAAATTATGTTTGAAACTTCAACTGTGATTGACACAGACCTCACAAATTCAAGAAAACAAGATAAAATAGATGGTTTATAGTAGGCCTAGGAGTTATGTATCTGTTGTGTTCCTGTCATATTTGCTCTAGCATTAGAGAACGTAGCATTTGATGTCTGCTGGTAGTGGTCAACTCATGCTTTGGTCAATTTTAAAATGTAGTAAATATTATACATTGAATAATGTAGGCCTATCTTTCTGAAAAACAACTTATGTTAATTACCTTGTAATTTAATAGTACTATATATTTAGCTAGGTGCCAAGGCAAATAAAATGTTTAAGTTTGACTTCAATGATAATAACCTTGGGTCATATTTGTCGTTATTAGTATTTTCTAATTGTTTTTCCTACTTTAAGAACAACATACGAGCTGGACGAAGAAGAAAACCATGCCTCCTTTCTTCAGGAGAATATGTACGGCGGCAAAGCTCCCCTTCTGCTGCTCCCAGGACACAGTGGAGTCTCCACCAGAGCTGGACATCTCTACACCAGATGTCAATTTGTCCATCTCTAAGGAGAGTGTGGAGCGCCTCAACAGCCAGGATATGCCGTGCTTTAGCGTAGGCACGTGCATCATCAAGAGAGGAACTGTGGACAGCCTGGACGGGTGCAACGATGACCATCTCTCCAATTCCGATAGCTACCAAGAGGAGTGTAGCGTTGTACTTCCAGGTCAAGTTCCTGTTGAGTCAGTGGGGGCTTCAGCTTGCCTGAGCCTAAAGGCACTGTCCAAAGTAGATGACTCTACACCCGACGTCATCTCTAAGGACAGTTTGGAGAGGCTGCAATTGGAGGCTTCAGGTGAGAAAACAATAAAATGTCAACTAATTATTTAATCCGATGTCAGAGATGTCTCTAATAGTTGTGTTATCAAATTGGTTGATTTTAGTTCCACAAAAGGCCACAGAAGAACCTGAGAAAGGGAAAGGAGTCCGCTCTTTCTTCAGGAGAGTGTGGAAGGCTGTCAAGCGTCCTTTCCGCTCTAAGAACAAAGTGGAGCCTTTTGTGCCTCCTCAGCCAGAGCTGGATGATCCTGAGCCGTCACCTGCCCCAGAGTCCTTAGACATCGTCCCAACCAATGGTGAGTCTGTGATCATTATAACAAGATACATTTGATTGAAGCAAAAAATAGTTGTATAAATTAAAACTGTCTTAGGAATGAACCAAAATGCAGTTTGTCAAATGTAAAGTTTTTATGCAAATGACTTTATAAGTTATTACAAATCTTGAAGAAGAAAAAATAAGAATTTGTTATACTGCTTTAAGCATTTTATGCAACTTCAAAGGATCTAGCATGCTTATATGTTCTCATGATTTTGTGTGTTTTTTCAGAATCCATTCGCTCTCGCTATCGAGTGAAAAAGATTATTGGACAAGGAGGCTACGGCAAGGTCTATGAGGGCATCCGAATTTCTGATGGCAAGAAGGTAGACAAACAGACAAACAAACAAAAATCTGTATCCACTGTGTTTTTAAAGCACCTACATATAGTTTCATACTTAAATACTCAATTCTTTGTGGTTAAGCTAAGGTCAGGTGTTCAATATGCTCATCTGTGTTTCTGAACATTTGCAGGTTGCCATCAAACGTATTCGGAAGACTCCAAAGGATCAGTATCTTCAAATTGTAAGTTGGCAAAACATAATATGTGTTTAGTTGTTTAAGAGCTGATTATTGTAGATAAAACTAACCTTTTGTGGCATCTTTTCTCTAGCCTGGGTATCCGAAACCTCTCATTACAGAAGTTGCGCTGCTTCTAATGATGAAGGAAGAGCCCATAAGCCCTCACTCCATCCAGCTCTACGAGTGGTTTGAGCATCCCCGGAAAGTCACACTCATTATGGAGTTTCCAGATCCCTGTGAGAGCTTGCTGGACTTCATCAAAAACAATCCTCAAATGAGTGAGACAACAGCACGGCTCATCATGCGTCAGGCTGTGCAAGCGGTCCAGCACTGCGTTGAGCATGGTGTTTTCCACAACGATATTCATCCAGAGAATATCCTGTTGAGAAAACACACTTTGGAGCTCAAGTTGATAGACTTTGGCTGCGGTCATCTACTTGATAGCAAAGGCTACGACGGCACCAAATACAGAGGTGAGTTGGCATTTAGTGTAACAGAGTGTGGAAACCAGCATGTGGTGGTTTATTGATCATGAGATGCTTTAAAGTAAAATGTCTTGCTCACAGGAATAAAGGCTTACTTTCCACCTGAGCTCTTCATCTACGGCAAGTTCTACTGCGTCCAAACAAACGTCTGGGCTCTTGGAGTCTTGCTGTATGAGATGATGAACAGGTGTTCCCCGTTTGGTGACCGAGATGAAATCGTGCAAGCCGACGTCACATTTGTCAACCCAGATTTATCTGAAGGTGAGAGAATAGCAGAATTAGCAAACATTGGTAGAGAGCATAGTAAAACACAAAGCTGTTTTCATACATGCCAACATTAGTGTCACATGATCACGACTAAGCGGCTCTCTCCTGAAAACAGAATGCCGTGATCTGATTCTTCAGTGTCTAACCCGTGATCTAACTGAACGGCCGGTCATCCAGGAGATCTTGCAGCATGGCTGGTTTGAAACAGTGGATCTAAAATGAAGAGGTGAGACATTTGTGCTGTCATCTTCAGTTTTGGATCATATATGATAAACATTTAAAATATGATTAGTGAAGTGAGTTAATAATCTTGTTGTACTATAATATATGATGACAGGAAAAAGACTTGAGTAAAAGACAGTCAGTGTGAAGAATGCTCTGCTTTTTCTTTGCCAGGGTTGGACAAACAGCATCCAGTGAAGAAGCACATTGGATTAACAAATGCTGACGGTTGAGTAAATTGTAAAAATTACAATTTAATAAAAAATATATTAGTTTTAAAAGCTTAGTTTTAGTTTAGTTTTAAAATGCTTCATTAGGAAGCATTAAAAAATAAAAAATAAAATAAAAAATAATAAAATAAATAATATAATAAAAAATAAAAATAATACAAATAAACTGAGTATATAATAAAAAATTATAATTAAATAAAAATGTTTTAAAAGCATAGCTTAGTTTTAAAATAAATGTTTTATTAAGAAGCAATAACAATTTAAAATTAAAAAAAAATTAGAAAAAAATTAATTATATCTAAAAAAATAATACAAATAAACTGATTATATAATAAAAATTTTAATTTAATATAACTTGTTTTAATTTTAAAAGCATGGATGTAGCTTAGATTTAAAATAAATAAAAAAAGAAAAATTTATTTTAAAAAAGGCAAAAAAAACGGAGCATAAGCTTTGTTTTAAAAGATTGGTTTAGGTTTAAATGTCTAGTTTTAGTTTAGTTTCAAAAGCATATAGTTTTAGATAATATATAAATATATTTTATATATATATATATATATATATATATATATATATATAGCTAAAAATGTATTAAACAATTATATAAAAAAGATATCTAATAAAAAATACAAAAAATAATACAAATAATCAGAGTATAAATAAAAATTAGAATTTAATAAAACATTTATCAGTTTTAAAAACATGGATGTAGCTTAGTTTTAAAATAAATATTTTATTAGGAAGCAATAAAAAATATAAAGAATGTATAGAAAAATTATTTTAAAAAAGGCAAAAAAGCATTAGCTTTGTTTTAAAAGATTTGTTTAGTTTTAATAGTTTCGTTTTATCTTAGTTTTAAAATAAATGTTTTATTAGGAAGCAATAAATATATTAAAAAATGTGTGTGTGTGTGTGTGTGTGTGTGTGTGTGTGTGTGTGTGTGTGTATATATATATATTATATCATAAAAAAATATAAAAATACCATTAACTTTTTAACTGAGTATTTAAAAAAAAATAGAACTTTAAAATTAATATATTAGTTTTAAAAGCATTGTTGTAGCTTAGTTTTAAAATGTTTTATTAGGAAGCATTAAAAAATGTAAAAAATATTTAAAAAATTATATTAATAATATAAAAAGAATATTTATAAAAATTAATATCTAATAAAAATATGAAAAAATAATACAAATACACTTCAGAATATAATAGAAATGAGAATTGAATATAAAATGTATTAGTTTTAAAAGAATGGATGTAGCTTAGTATTAAAATAAATATTTTATTAGGAAGCAATAGAAAAAATATAAAAATGTATAAAAACTTCTAAAAAATATCTATACAAATGATATCTAATAAAAATATTGAAGAAAATGATACAAATGAAGTATATAATAAAAGAGTATATAATAAAATTATTAGTTCTAAAAGCATGGTTTTAGTTTTAAAATAAATGTTTTATTGGAAAGCTATAAAAATATATATCTAAAAAAATATATCTAATAAAAATACAAAAAAATAATACAAATAAACTGAGTATATAATAAAAATTAGAATGTAATAAAAATTAGTTTTAAAATAAGTCTTAAAATAAATGTTTTATTTAAGCAATAAAATATATATATTTAGCTAAATATATAAAAAATATATAATTTATATAAAAGGATATTTAATAAAAATACAAAAAAATACAATTAAACTATATTATGAGTATATAATAAAAATTTGAATTTAATACAAAATGTATTAGTTTTAATAAATATAACAAAATTTATATAAAAATGTATAAAAACGTCTGAAAAAATATATCTAATAAAAATACAAAAAACTAAAAGTATATAATAAAATTAAAACTGAATAAAAATTGTATTCGTTTTAAAAGCATGAATGTAGCTTAAAATAAATGTTTTATTAGAAGCAATAAAACATTTATAAAAATGTTTAGAACATTATACAAAAATGATATGTAATAAAAATATAAAAAATAATATAAACTGAGTAGATAATAAAAATTATAATTTAATAAATATTGTATTTGTTTTAAAAGCATGGTCATAGCTTAGTTTGAAAATAAATGTTTTATTAGGAAGCAATAAAAAATATAAATGTATAGAAAAATAATTTTAAAAAGGCAAAAAAAGCATTAGCTTTGTTTTAAAAGATTAGTTTAGTTTTAAATGTGTAGTTTTAGTTTAATTTCAAAAGCATGTAGTTTTAGATGCTTAGTGTCTAAAACTATGCTTTTATTCCTAAGCTTTTAACACTTAATTTTAAATGTTTAGTTTTAATAGCTTCATTTTAAAGACATGGTTTTAGCTTAGTTTTAAACGCTCAGTTTTAGCTTAGGTTTAAAGCATAGTTTTAAAAATATTAATAAATATAAATAAACTATAAAAAGTATATACAAAAATTAGAATTTAACAAAAAAAAAATATTAGTTTTAAAATGTTTTATTTTTATATGAAAAATATATTGAAAAAGTACAAAAAATATATAAAAATTGATATCTAATAAAAAATACAAAAAATAATACAAAGAAAGAGTAGATAATAAAAATTATAATTTAATAAATAAATTGTATTGGTTTTAAAAGCATGGTTGTAGCTTAGTTTTGAAATGTTTTATTAGGAAGCAATAAAAAATATAAAAATGTATAAAAATTATTTAAAAAAATATATACAAAAAGGATCTAATAAAAATATGATATATCTAATACAAATAAACTGAGTAGATAATAAAAATTGTAATTTAATAAATAAATTGTATTGGTTTTAAAAGCATGGTTGTAGCTTAGTTTTGAAATGTTTTATTAGGAAGCAATAAAAAAATATAAAAATGTATAAAAATTATTTAAAAAAAATATACAAAAAGGATCTAATAAAAATATGATATATCTAATACAAATAAACTGAGTAGATAATAAAAATTATAATTTAATAAATAAATTGTATTGGTTTTAAAAGCATGGTTGTAGCTTAATTTTGAAATAAATGTTTTATTAGGAAGCAATAACAATATAAAAATGTATAATTTAAAAAATATATATATACAAAAAAGATATCTAATACAAATAAACTGAGTATATAATAAAAATTATAATATAGCTTAGGTTTAAAGCATAGTTTTAAAAATATTAATAAATATAAATAAACTATAAAAAGTATATACAAAAATTAGAATTTGACAAAAAAATATTAGTTTAAAAATGTTTTATTTTTATATGAAAAATATATTAAAAAAGTACAAAAAATATATAAAAATTGATATCTAATAAAAAATACAAAAAATAATACAAAGAAAGAGTAGATAATAAAAATGATAATTTAATAAATAAATTGTATTGGTTTTAAAAGCATGGTTGTAGCTTAGTTTTGAAATGTTTTATTAGGAAGCAATAAAAAAAATATAAAAATTTATAAAAATTATTTAAAAAAATATATACAAAAAGGATCTAATAAAAATATGATATATCTAATACAAATAAACTGAGTAGATAATAAAAATTATAATTTAATAAATAAATTGTATTGGTTTTAAAAGCATGGTTGTAGCTTAGTTTTGAAATATTTTATTAGGAAGCAATAAAAAATATATAAATATTTATAAAAATTATTTAAAAAATATATACAAAAAGGATCTAATACAAATAAACTGAGTAGATAATAAAAATTATAATTTAATAAATAAATTGTATTGGTTTTAAAAGCATGGTTGTAGCTTAGTTTTGAAATAAATGTTTTATTAGGAAGCAATAACAATATAAAAATGTATAATTTTTTTAAAAAAATATATACAAAAAAGATATCTAATACAAATAAACTGAGTATATAATAAAAATTATAATATAGCTTAGGTTTAAAGCATAGTTTTAAAAATATTAATAAATATAAATAAACTATAAAAAGTATATACAAAAATTAGAATTTAACAAAAAAATATTAGTTTAAAAATGTTTTATTTTTATATGAAAAATATATAAAAAAAAGTACAAAAAATATATAAAATTGATATCTAATAAAAAATACAAAAAATAATACAAAGAAAGAGTAGATAATAAAAATTATAATTTAATAAATAAATTGTATTGGTTTTAAAAGCATGGTTGTAGCTTAGTTTTGAAATATTTTATTAGGAAGCAATAAAAAATATATAAATATTTATAAAAATTATTTAAAAAATATATACAAAAAGGATCTAATACAAATAAACTGAGTAGATAATAAAAATTATAATTTAATAAATAAATTGTATTGGTTTTAAAAGCATGGTTGTAGCTTAGTTTTAAAATAAATGTTTTATTAGGAAGCAATAACAATATAAAAATGTATAATTTTTTTTTAAATATACAAAAATGATATCTAATACAAATAAACTGAGTATATAATAAAAATTATAATATAGCTTAGGTTTAAAGCATAGTTTTAAAAATATTAATAAATATAAATAAACTATAAAAAGTATATACAAAAATTAGAATTTGACAAAAAAAATATTAGTTTAAAAATGTTTTATTTTTATATGAAAAATATATTAAAAAAAGTACAAAAAAATATATAAAAATTGATATCTAATAAAAAATACAAAAAATAATACAAAGAAAGAGTAGATAATAAAAATTATAATTTAATAAATAAATTGTATTGGTTTTAAAAGCATGGTTGTAGCTTAGTTTTGAAATGTTTTATTAGGAAGCAATAAAAAATATAAAAATGTATAAAAATTATTTAAAAAAAATATACAAAAAGGATCTAATAAAAATATGATATATCTAATACAAATAAACTGAGTAGATAATAAAAATTATAATTTAATAAATAAATTGTATTGGTTTTAAAAGCATGGTTGTAGCTTAGTTTTGAAATAAATGTTTTATTAGGAAGCAATAACAATATAAAAATGTATAATTTTTAAAAAAAATATATACAAAAAAGATATCTAATACAAATAAACTGAGTATATAATAAAAATTATAATATAGCTTAGGTTTAAAGCATAGTTTTAAAAATATTAATAAATATAAATAAACTATAAAAAGTATATACAAAAATTAGAATTTAACAAAAAAAATATTAGTTTAAAAATGTTTTATTTTTATATGAAAAATATATAAAAAAAAGTACAAAAAATATATAAAATTGATATGTAATAAAAAATACAAAAAATAATACAAAGAAAGAGTAGATAATAAAAATTATAATTTAATAAATAAATTGTATTGGTTTTAAAAGCATGGTTGTAGCTTAGTTTTGAAATATTTTATTAGGAAGCAATAAAAAATATATAAATATTTATAAAAATTATTTAAAAAATATATACAAAAAGGATCTAATACAAATAAACTGAGTAGATAATAAAAATTATAATTTAATAAATAAATTGTATTGGTTTTAAAAGCATGGTTGTAGCTTAGTTTTAAAATAAATGTTTTATTAGGAAGCAATAACAATATAAAAATGTATAATTTTTTTTTAAATATACAAAAATGATATCTAATACAAATAAACTGAGTATATAATAAAAATTATAATATAGCTTAGGTTTAAAGCATAGTTTTAAAAATATTAATAAATATAAATAAACTATAAAAAGTATATACAAAAATTAGAATTTGACAAAAAAAATATTAGTTTAAAAATGTTTTATTTTTATATGAAAAATATATAAAAAAAGTACAAAAAAATATATAAAAATTGATATCTAATAAAAAATACAAAAAATAATACAAAGAAAGAGTAGATAATAAAAATTATAATTTAATAAATAAATTGTATTGGTTTTAAAAGCATGGTTGTAGCTTAGTTTTGAAATATTTTATTAGGAAGCAATAAAAAAAATATAAAAATTATTTAAAAAATATATACAAAAAGGATCTAATAAAAATATGATATATCTAATACAAATAAACTGAGTAGATAATAAAAATTATAATTTAATAAATAAATTGTATTGGTTTTAAAAGCATGGTTGTAGCTTAGTTTTGAAATAAATGTTTTATTAGGAAGCAATAACAATATAAAAATGTATAATTTTTTTTCAAATATATACAAAAATGATATCTAATACAAATAAACTGAGTATATAATAAAAAATTATAATATAGCTTAGGTTTAAAGCATAGTTTTAAAAATATTAATAAATATAAATAAACTATAAAAAGTATATACAAAAATTTGAATTTGACAAAAAAATATTAGTTTAAAAATGTTTTATTTTTATATGAAAAATATATTAAAAAAGTACAAAAAATATATAAAAATTGATATCTAATAAAAAATACAAAAAATAATACAAAGAAAGAGTAGATAATAAAAATGATAATTTAATAAATAAATTGTATTGGTTTTAAAAGCATGGTTGTAGCTTAGTTTTGAAATGTTTTATTAGGAAGCAATAAAAAATATATAAAAATTTATAAAAATTATTTTAAAAATATATACAAAAAGGATCTAATAAAAATATGATATATCTAATACAAATAAACTGAGTAGATAATAAAAATTATAATAAATAAATTGTATTGGTTTTAAAAGCATGGTTGTAGCTTAGTTTTGAAATGTTTTATTAGGAAGCAATAAAAAAATTTAAAAATGTATAAAAATTATTTTAAAAATATATACAAAAAGGATCTAATAAAAATATGATATATCTAATACAAATAAACTGAGTAGATAATAAAAATTATAATATAGCTTAGGTTTAAAGCATAGTTTTAAAAATATTAATAAATATAAATAAACTATAAAAAGTATATACAAAAATTAGAATTTAACAAAAAAAATATTAGTTTAAAAATGTTTTATTTTTATATGAAAAATATATTAAAAAGTACAAAAAAATATATAAAAATTGATATCTAATAAAAAATACAAAAAATAATACAAAGAAAGAGTAGATAATAAAAATTATAATTTAATAAATAAATTGTATTGGTTTTAAAAGCATGGTTGTAGCTTAGTTTTGAAATAAATGTTTTATTAGGAAGCAATAACAATATAAAAATGTATAATTTTTTTTAAAATATATACAAAAATGATATCTAATACAAATAAACTGAGTATATAATAAAAATTATAATATAGCTTAGGTTTAAAGCATAGTTTTAAAAATATTAATAAATATAAATAAACTATAAAAAGTATATACAAAAATTATAATTTAACAAAAAAAAATATTAGTTTTAAAATGTTTTATTTTTATATGAAAAATATATAAAAAAGTACAAAAAAATATAAAAAATGATATCTAATAAAAAATACAAAAAATAATACAAAGAAAGAGTAGATAATAAAAATGATAATTTAATAAATAAATTGTATTGGTTTTAAAAGCATGGTTGTAGCTTAGTTTTGAAATGTTTTATTAGGAAGCAATAAAAAAAATATAAAAATTTATAAAAATTATTTAAAAAAATATATACAAAAGGGATCTAATAAAAATATGATATATCTAATACAAATAAACTGAGTAGATAATAAAAATGATAATTTAATAAATAAATTGTATTGGTTTTAAAAGCATGGTTGTAGCTTAGTTTTGAAATGTTTTATTAGGAAGCAATAAAAAAAATATAAAAATTTATAAAAATTATTTAAAAAAATATATACAAAAGGGATCTAATAAAAATATGATATATCTAATACAAATAAACTGAGTAGATAATAAAAATTATAATTTAATAAATAAATTGTATTGGTTTTAAAAGCATGGTTGTAGCTTAGTTTTGAAATGTTTTATTAGGAAGCAATAACAATATAAAAATGTATAATTATTATTATTTTTTTTTAATATATACAAAAATGATATCTAATACAAATAAACTGAGTATATAATAAAAATTATAATGTAATAATTTTTTTGGTTGTAGCTTATTTTTCAAATAAATGTTTTATTCTGTGACTTTATCGTGTGACTCTCTGCAGTGTATCTTCAAATAACTCACAGCATCACTCATGCACACTCTCTTTCACGCTGCCATTTTACCAACATTACATACATAGAATGACTGGGAAACAATCTGACTTGCCAACAGGGGGAACCAGAACCCAGAAAATCTTACAGAATAGTAGAGTACTTCTGTTGTCTTTATTCAAGTATGTACACTTTACCATACGATATTCAGAGCAACACACATCACCACAAACATGGCAGTTAATGAAGTGTAGCCAGCCCAGCGGCAGCCTGAGAAAGTGGAAGATACATGAGTCCAGTGCGAAATTCAGAAACACACAAATATACACACATACAACAACATAATACAAAACATTACGGTAGAACACAGAGACAGACAGTAGAAATGCAACATCAACAACCACAAAAATAAATATGTCAGGGTTATATCATACAGGTCACAACAGTCCCTGCTGTTACATACCACACAGGCTTTGTCCTTAATTTTGAATGCTATATTGCCTTTTGGTATATTTTGCACTTTAGGGTTTCAAAATGTAAAGAAAATAAAAAAGTTAAGGGAGTGAGTGCCACATCAGTAAACCTGTTAAAAAAAAACTGCAATAATGACTAAATTTAGCACAAACTGATCAACAGTCAAAAAACGCAGATTATAAACAGTCTACAAATAAAATTCGAACATGTGAAGGGCACATTTAGTCCCATAAATGTCTAACAAAGCTAAAATTAGTGATTGGATACTCTTATGTATAAAAATGTAAATGATATATTTATTCGTTTAGAGTACAAAGATAACCAAAACACACAAGCCAAGCAGATATTCCAGCTTTTGTCAGTAAAACATTGCATGTGAGATCAAAACCAGCCAACACAGAGCGGCTACCCTATTGCACATTGTCACAATGCAGAGCATTAACATGGTTTTACAGAGAAAACACACTTATACATACAAGACGAATGAAGGCAGTCATATATTACACCCATAGAAAGTTTTACATTGATATAGAGAACAAAGAAAATAGAAGCTGAGCAGTGCACTATATTAGCATAAACCCATGATACACTGATATATATATACTGAGCTTTTATTTGACCACAGTATTAAAAATGATTATTCACTGTACTTTATAAATCGTGACCGACATTTGACCTTACAGAGTTTAAACTATTCTGCTGTCACACTTAAAATCAATAACTTCCACATTCGTTAGTAAGAACCTGCCTGAGGCACTCACAAGGCACACCGCTTTCAAACAGGTACTGTAGTTTAAAGCATCTGGGGGCAGAATTCATATTCCAGTGCATTTCTATTTGGAGTAACAGTACAACCCCATGAGATGAAAGCATTGCTTTACCTCACAAATAACAGAAAGACAAAAGCTTCCTGTTGTTATTGTTCATGAAAAGTGTATTCAATTAATAGATCTCATTAACAAATATTTTGGTGCTGGAGCTGGCGTGAGAGGTGAAACCAGTCCATCACAACCTTTAAATCAACTGAAAGCATCTATAAACCAAATGTAACCAATTAAAAACTGAGGTAAACAACTCAGTTTAGTTCTGTAACATGCAAAGGACTGATAGTGTAACATTATCCTGTGAGATCGTTCAAAGTGCAGTTACTTTGCATAATGAATCTGTTTGTTCAGTCCTGAGATTTAATCCACGTTTTGAACGCATAGATCTCCAAGGCAGCGTAAACCTTTCTTAATTCTTTTCTTTTGCTATGAGGGAGGAATATTCCTATTTCTTCTGTTATAAACCAAATTCTCAAAAGCAATAAGAAAATGTGCATGACTGAACCATCACTCATGTAAACATAGACCTTCATAAACACGGTGCAGTTCTTTCTTTATCAAAGTTGTATCAGTACTTGAGCATCATGGTCCTCTAGAGTAACTCAAGGTATAAACAACATTAAAGTCGTCAATGTTAATATTAAGTCACAAAGAGGGAAAATGGTACAAAAAAATTAAACAACGTGACAATTGTATGTCAAATATGCACACCTCTGTCACTTAAGTCTCTATAATCCTTCATTGATAAAAACAGTCCTATTGTTTTCAAAAAAGCTTCGAAGTAACGTTACATCTCAAAATAAAACGAAGGAAAATGAACCACATTAAAGCAGCAAAAATGCCATTAGAGTGCCATTGAATAGCATTATCTATTTTATGTTTTTCGATAATTTTTCACCTTTGCAGAACATAATCTTAAGTTTATTGTGCACTTTGGTTCTGTTTTTTTTTTTTTTTTTTTTTACATCAGTTGTCATTTCTACAGCTAACTTACCAGAAATTAAACACACATATACAGAGACACGAGAGCAAAAGTAACCTCCGGAGAAGGTAGTCCTGTCAAAAACAGTTCATCTTAGTCCGATGGTGAGTCCTCCTTAGTACCTCTCTTCATCGGGACGTCCAAACAGAAAGACCTTCAATGCGCCAGGTCAGTGTGACTGGAACTCAGGTCCCGCGACATCCTCAGACGATTATTTCGTTCCTGACGGAAATTAAAAGAAAGGAAAATAAATGGACCTTGCGAGATTCTAATAGAAGTAAACGACTGTTCAGGGTAAAGTCACCTCAAAACATGTTATACAAACACATTTTTGTGAACTGAATCAGTACGAGAAACATATATAGTGTTTTCACGACGCATGTCATCATTTGGCCATATTGGCGCCAACCAATCAAAGCGAACCCGCAAATTTCGCTTATTATTGCTAATACAAATGGCCAATAATTGTCATGTTTTAGGCTGTACTAATCAGTCGGAAAAACATTTTAAGTACAAATTTTTAGCGGTCTATATATATATATATATATATATATATATATATATATATATATATATTGTGTATATATAACTGTCTGAGGAACAAAGCCTTTGTGTTCCCTGCTGGAAAAAAAAAAACAATTGAAACCACCCTAGGCTGGTTGGCCTTAGCTGGTTTAGGCTGGAAATAGCTGGTTTTAGCTGGTGGTTTCCCAGCCTGATCAGCGTGACCAGCCTGGCCAGGCTGGAAAAGTTTCCAAAACCCCTCTAAAACCAGCCTGCTGACCAGCTATGACCAGCTAAAACCAGCCAACCAGTCTAGGCTGGTTTTAGCTGTTTTTTTTTTTTTTTTTTTTTCACCAGGGTTTGGCCAAACTGAACCAGGATTTCCAGAATCTTGACAACATTTGTATTTGTTTTTTATCATTTCTGGTCAGGTAGGTGAAATATTAGGCTAATAACTAAATTAATACCGCTTGCCCTGCTGAAAAAAACAGCTAATACCAGCCTAGGCTGGTTGGCTGGTCTTAGCTGGTGGTCTCCCAGCCTGATCAGGCTGGGAAAGTGGTCAAAACCCCTCTAAAAGCAGCCTGCTGACCAGCTATGACCAGCTAAAACCAGCCAACCAGCCTAGGCTGGTTTTAGCTGTTTTTTTTCAGCAGGGTGTACATATCTTTACATATTTTCTGTAGTTTGTCCAAATATTTCGCCCTTTCCTTTTTTACAAAGTTCTGTATATGATTTAGCAGCTTCTACATGGTTTTTGAGTGGTTTAGACAGCATAAATTAGCAGAACAACGTATTCAGTAGTACATTAACAGTGCAATCCATGCTGTTGTTTACATCCGAGTATCTCCAATATGGCATCGAGGTAACTGACCAAACCGTGACATAAGTGCAAACCCTCTATTGTTGAGGTGCCTAAACATTTCTCTTTAGATATTCTAAATGCGCTAACTCAACTTTAGGATTGCTTCCTAACAAAGTGTTTATTTTATAAGCCAAGACCATCAGTTGTTATGAAGAATTTTAGCAAACACAATCAAATGTGTTAGTCTGTGACTTCTGTGAGATCTCACACATTCATTTCATTAATGTGTGTTAGTATGGTAATAATGGAGCTGTGGGTGTGTTGATAATAGATGCCCCCAAAAACAAAGACAGTAAAGACAGTAGAAAGTGTCAGACAGATGGGCCAGAAAACTAAATAGTAATAAAGAAAACGGGAGGTACTGAAAGAAACAAAAGGGAACAGATATATCTTTAAAAAAAAAAAAAAAGGATTAGCGAGAACAGATTGAGTGAAAAACTGAAGAGAAAGCTGTCAGGAGAGACAAAGAGTGATTTTAGTGAAGGATGTTGTCTTACTTTGAGTTCACCCACAGCTTTATCCGGCACGTTGAGAACTCCAAGAGAGCTGGCCCTCTTCATGCTGCATCCGAGAGAGCCACATGCAAGCACATCAGTTAGGTCAGAGGCCAGAGGTGAGGGGTCACAGTGGGGAAAAGGTGGGGTTTGTGGGATGGGAATGTGTGGGTTAAAACATGTTAATTCAACTTTCACTCAATGATGTTATCTTACAATGTGAACTGAGATAAAAAAAATAAATAAAAAAAAAACAGTGGAAACGCATGCAATGACATACTGTGTTATGTTAGTCATCCGCCATTTTGTTTTTGACACTTATCTCATTACTCAGATATAAATATTTTCACACAGAACAAAAATTCTGTTTAAATGAACAGTGACAACATTACTGCTGAGATATTTTTAATTCAGTTCTCCATTTAGTCTGATTCCTCTTCACTCACCAGCATGTTGTTTCAAGCCTGTAAGCTTCTATTTTGCACAAACACATTTCTAAATAGCATGTAAATGCATTACAGCAAGTTTGACATTGTTTATGTCAAAATGCCATTGGTTTTCAGATATACACTACCAGTCAAAAGTTTTTGAACAGTAAGATTTTAATGCTTTTTATAGAAGTCTCTTCTGCTTACCAAGCCTGCATTTATTTAATTCAAAGTACAGAAAAAAACAGTACAGTTTTGAAATATTTTAACTATTTAAAATAACTGTTTCCTATTTGAATGTTTTAAAATGTAATTTATAATACAGATAAATGTTGTGCTTCTGAACTTTCTATTCATCAAAGAAACCTGAAAAAACTCAACTTAGCTGTTTTCAACATAATAATAATAATAATAATAAAAAATCAGAATATTGGCTTTCATCACTATAGGAATTATTAAAATGATTTCTGAAGGGTCATGTGACTGGGAGTAATGATGCTAAAAATTCAGCTTTGAAATCACAGGAATAAATTACATTAAAAATATATTCAAATAGAAAACAGTTACTTTAATTAGTAAAAAATATTTTACTGTTTTTGCTGTACTTTGGATCAAATAAATGCAGGTGGTTTGGTAAGCAGAAGGGACTTACTGTTCAAAAACCTTTGGACCAATTTTAATTGTTTTTATACTGTTTTGTTGTCCTTTGACAGGTGTTAAATCATTGATGTTTGAAAAGGAAAAGTCAGAGGGTGAGTATACAATGACAGAACATTTTTTTCTGGGTAAACTATTTTTTTAGGACTGAAAAGACTAGTTTTTATAACACTGCACAAAATTATACACTAAACAGACACCAAAAAGAATCTGCAAAGGACCATTTTCACATTTCCAGCGTTCTCAGATGCAGAAGTTGTCATAGTTGACTAAATTTCTATATGTACGGTGAACTGGAGAGACTAAAATAAATATATTTTTGCCTTTCTATTTGCTCAAAGAGTGAGAAAAAAATCCATTATAATGTACAATGACTTTCCAAAAGAGAGGGGAAAAAATATTAAGATATCATGGTGGTCAGAAGACAAAAATGTGTCAAATTTCCTGCCAATGCAATATTATCCAGAGTATAGTGTTACAAATGTACATTTCTTTTTAAAAAGATTGCTACAATTGCTATATTTATAACTGTGGAAATGTGTCAAGAGTTTGTGAAAATGGTTTGAAAGGGAATTTCAAACAATAAAAATAAAAAGAAGACCTTTGCCAGGGAGTTGGTAGACAGAAGGTATAAGAAGATGAGAAGAGAGGTTAAAAAAAAAATTGGGTAACACAGCCAATGAGACCACAAGACAAGAAAATGGAGGAAACAGGCATGCAGCAGACAGCAAATTTGCATGGAAATGTTTATTCAAATTAAAATGTACAACACAGCACAGAGAAATAAAAGTCCTCCAATAAAAAAACAGATCCAAGCAGACACGAAAAGGCATCAAGAACGGTCACCAAGCAAAAAAAGCATAAAAGGTGAACAAAGTAATCATAATAAC
This sequence comes from Garra rufa, assembly GCF_049309525.1. NCBI lineage: Eukaryota > Metazoa > Chordata > Actinopteri > Cypriniformes > Cyprinidae > Garra > Garra rufa. The sequence goes on along the minus strand of NC_133362.1, from coordinate 34,658,561 downwards.
ACTCTCCAGAAAATAAAGTTAAAATGCAAGGAATAAATAAAAACATAAATTGCATTTTACAGGGTAAGGAGAGAAAGTTAGTCACATCAGGAACCCCAGTAACAGACACAAGTGAGTTGACCTCAACCCGCTGCGCCATAATGTCACCCGTCACGTTAGAAGTCAATTCAGGGTTATGCAGGTTTGTACATGTGCAAAAATACAGTCCAGTTAATAAAGCAAGCAAATCCCTTCAGCCACTTAAAATTGGGCGGAAGCGAAAAAGACTTTGCATATACCAGCAGAGGAGTTTCCTTCAATATAACATCATCACAGTGTGCAAAATCCCATCTCCATGTAGTAAACCTCCTGCCTCCCTCACAT
>NC_133362.1:34653615-34657698 GCF_049309525.1 Garra rufa | reverse complement strand
AGAAAATGGCCTCATATTCAGCTGCCACTATTCAGTCACATTTAACACAATTACATCTAACTGAGCATCAGTAACTAAGGAGTCTCATCTTTTTTAAAGCAAGATGATTTGATGGGCTAATATCCTTTTCTAGATGATTACCAACAGTGGACAAATGGGCCCAGTAAACGCAGCATCTGTCTTAGCGGTGGTGTTGTTGCTCCGGACCACATTCTCTCAACCAAGTTCAAATAAATCATTATCCCGGCTATAAACACGTACATTTCAATCGATATGTACTCACTCTTTTCCTTCTCAAAAACGGCTGCAATAAAGCCCCAGCAGGCACGTGTGACCATAAAAGTATGTAAAATAAATTAGGAGAGCATAATGAGAGGCTCTAGCAATTCTCCCATAAATATAACATAACAACCACAACTAAAATGTCACAGAATCAAATAAATCAATTTTGCTGGGACAGGCCTGTCTTTATGTTCACTGCACAGAGCCGTGTTTATAGGCTTTTTATTGGAGGATCTCATTTTTTTGGCCAGAGTGCGGACGGAGTGTGGAGCTACAAACACAGGTTGTACACATCACGGGTTTAATATGTTTTCCCTGCGATTCATCACCACGACACTGACACCTGAGGCCAGGCCTGCTGCCATATTTCCCTTAAATGGTTTCTCTGGGACCCTGGATGAAGGTGATTGGTTAGAGAAGGACCTGCGTTTGGATTAATTCTCTCTCGATGTAAAATGAGGGAGTAAACCTCCTGCAAAATGAGATGATTGAATCCAGATATAAAGATCTGATGGATGGCATTTGGATTAACCACTGGGTTTGAGCAATAGTCTGCGTTTAAAAATGATGTAGCAGATATATTATTAGAGAAAGAACATCTTTAATCACAGGCAGAGATCTGCTTGCAATAAAGACAGCTCTTCACCCAGAATGCCATTTCAGCTATATAAGAAATCTCATTTTTACTGCAAAATAATAAAAAAGCACTGACTAGTGATACTCCCTCTCTCTCTCTCTCAAGTCTCGGTTTTTTATAATAAATATATTCAGGGGCCTCACATATAACTAAAAATGAGAAACATGAGAAATGTAGTGATTCTGGGTCCATAGCAATTCATTAACAATTATTCGTTGAGGAATGAATGAATTGATTTATTTTACCATTTATTATTACAAAAATTATTATTATACAGATTTTTCACAATCAGTCATTCAAAAAGTGCATTTATCTCTTAATTTTAGCCTGGCCATGATGAAAGCAACAACTTGTTTTTGTTCTTTTTGAGCGATTCATTACAATCACATTCTCTAAAAGCATCTTTCACATAAAAGAAGCTCAGTTTATAAAGCCATGGCATCACTACTTCAGGCCCACAGTTAGACACACACAAAGACACTCTCGACCTCATTAGAACTTCTCATATGTTATAAAACAACTGAATCTAACATAAAACACGGGGATGCAATTATTGTAATAGCTGCCCTCTAAAATGGCTCCCTTCAGCAAGAGGACAACCTAATAAGCGGTGTGTGATTGATGAGGCTGTGGCTCCTGCAGCCAAAAAGCACACGGCTGTCCTGAAGGAGCACCCAATCTGAAAACAACGCCTTTTTATCCCCCTGGGTTGGACACCAACACTTGGCTTCTCGTCTGAGGGTAAGGTGATATTTTGAGGCTGTAAGTAACACGCAAAGGCTGAGGTGGCAGACGTCTCAAGACTAGACTCGAAATCAGAAGCAGCAGCAGCTATGCAAACACACAGCATGAACAGACTTCAGGTTTACTGGTTAAAAGCAGATTTTAATGCCTTTAAGAAGGAAACGAGACAAGCGGTTGAAATAATGTGACAAAAACAACGCAAGTGTGACCCAAATGTTTACTGCCACGATTGTTGCTATCTATTTGCATTAGTTTATATCCAGCTGGTCACTTTTATGCATTAGTTATCTAGTGAAGTTGCATATTTAAAGCTAGTGACGTGAGAAAGAAAAGTGATATGTTCATGCAACTGACAGAAACACATTCAATGTCAGTTCGTTTTTTTAATCATCACTGTAATATATATTTTGTTATTATGATTAGATAGTTCAAAAGTGTTGTAAATTAGAAGCAACTAAAGTGGGAGCGTATACATAAAATATACATATGTGACCCTGGACAAAACCAGCCATAATGGTCAATTTTATGAAATGGATGGATACAAGATGAATAAATAAGCTTTCCATTTATGTTTGTTAGGATAGGACAATATTTGGCCGAGATACAACTGTTTGAAAAAATAAAAAATACTGAGAAAATCGCCCAAAGTTGTCCATATGAAGTTCTTAGCAATGCACATTACTAATCAAAAAAATTGTGATATGTTTACAGTAGGACATTTAATAAATATCTTCGTGGAACATGATCTTTACTTGATATCCTAATGATTTTTGGCATAAAAGAACTATGTATTTTTGGCTATTGCTACAAAATACACCTGTGCTACCTAAGACTAGTTTTGAGGTCACATATGTGCCTAATTTCAGTGCTATGTTAAAAATAAAGGTTCCAAAAGGGTGTTTTTGCAGTGATTCCATAGAAGAACTATTTTTAGTTGCCCAAAGAACCTTTGAAGTGAACAGTTCCTAAAAGAACCATTTTGAAGAACATTTTAAACCATAAAGAACCTTTTCTGCATTTGAAAGGTTCCATGGATGTTCAAGGTTCTTCATAGAACTATTGATGCCAATAAAGAAACTTGATTTTTAAGAGTGTGGTATTTGTGTAGATATTTAAAGATGGCCATCTTTCAGCATGACTGTTTGGATTTATATAAAACACTTTAAAATAAGCCAATTTGCAACATTAACTAAGGTTTAATATATGTTGTAGAAGTTATATTGTGAATATTAACATTTACTAAACCATTTGTAAATTTTAAAAAGTTACATGCTAATATTAGTTAATGCACTATAAACATGAATGATCAAGGTATAGTGAATATATTCATATTTATTTAGATTTAAGAACTACAGTACATTTTCAAGGTTCAGTACCTTCTTGTTTTTGATTTATTTATTGTAATAAAACTCAGCACTTTTTTTTTTTTTTTAATCAAATAAATGCAGCCTTGGTGAGCTTACGAGAGCAAAACTTTTGACCAGTATAATTATAAATAAATACATAAATATTATTAGAATTAATGATGATCAAATCCAAGAGAGGGTAAAAATAAATAGAAATGTGCCACTGGTCCACCTGAATGTAGACAAGTGTGCAATATTGTGAGCCCCTCTCCAAAGCCCAGCTATCAGATATGCCTCTAGAGGTGGGTTGTTTAAGAAACAATTAGGAGGGTATACAAAGCCATTTGCAGGCAGTCTCGCTTCCTCAACTCCCTAACTGGAGTACCTTTCAGGGCTGATTTATCACTCTGTCGCCTTCAGAAGGCAACATAATTAATAGGAGCATGGACTTCTAATTTCAATGACTTCCACAGCAAGTGGATTTCATTTGATTTATGATGGCCGGCAAGTTTGCATTTTATCAGTACATTCAGTCATTATTTATGCTGATGACCAATTTCAATGGGTCAGTATCATCTAACTCACTACTAATCAAAGAGAATTAGGGTTCACTGCATTATTCAACAGCTACTAATTTATCTTTGGAACAAGGCTAAGGAATAGATGATGCCCTGCCTGAAATACGCCAATGACTCCACAGTTTAAAGGCATGATTGCTATTAACGGGGTCGAAGTACCCTGAATGACACACTCATGGAAACTCAACTCCATACAAATCAAGCGCATACGGCCATGAAGCACTTGGCTTCAAATGCACACAATGACATTTCCATAACTAGAATTAATTGCCTTTTAAACTGCAATGTGGAACACAAAGTCCTTTTCCAGCATGACTTAGAACTGAGATTTTGTGCGAAGTCTGGAGTAAATCAAACATTTTCAAGTCCACCAAAACAAATCATTAAGCTCAGGGAATGTCTGTGAATGAAATTAAATAAAAAACATTGATGGAGCAAAACATTTTTCAAAGAAAAAAAAAACTCATAAGAAAACATAAAAGGCACACACTACACT
>NC_133362.1:34631115-34648615 GCF_049309525.1 Garra rufa | reverse complement strand
GCCAAGCCAAACTAAAACAAACTATATATACAAAAAAATTAATTAATTAAAAAACAGAACAAAACAAACAAATCCAAACCAAACTAAACAAAACAAAAACACAGTCAGCAAACAAATGGCCACTGTACCACTTCACCACTAAAACACTTATTATGTAACATCTTTAGAAGAGCGATCCAGAATCATGTGAGCTCAATGGCAGACTTCCAAAGCCTAGATGACAGACATTGTCTAAAAACTGCTTTTCCCATTGAGTTAAGACTCGTCACTCCCTGACAGCAGCATTTCTCTGCGGACTAACATGAAAGGCCTGTGTATGTGTATGGACCAAGAGCATGTTGACATGAACAAACAACACATTAGTCATACATATCATCTCTGCAGTTGAGCCTAATAAATCGGGGCTGTGTTTGATCTCCAGCTGGTTCTGAATTCAGAGAGTGAATGGCTCAAACAGGCACAAGTTAAAATGCCAGGACGTGCCGTCTGCTTTTTCCGCGAGCTGGAAAATCAAAGCTTTCGCATCAGCTCAAGGGAAAACTGAAAATAGCAAATAAGTCATAAATATGGTCATTACAGTAAAAAAGCAGCATCAGAGGCAGCAGGTATGATACAGCCACAGAGAAAGAGTGTGGTAAGTGCTGTGGTAACACTGTTCAGAACAATGAAGAGGATACTGACATTCAACACTATAATTATAGGCTGTAGTTAAAGAGGCAGATCATAGTAGTGAGTGTTTGATCTGTACTGTGCAGCACATTTTGTGTTAAAATAAGCCACTCCATCTAGAAGCATTATAAAGTATAATTTATGATTGTGGTGCGCATTTCTCTATTTCGATCTGTTGTTATCTTCTTTTTTTTTTTTTAAGACTGGCTAATGCTGGTTAGTGCAGGTCTGGTGCTAGCCTGGTGGTGAACTAGCCTAGCCATGATATTCATCAGCCAAACTCTGTAGATAGATATATAGAACAGTATAACAACAGAACGATAGAACGATAGATAGAATGATACATAGATAGAACATTATAACAACAGAACGATAGAATGATTGACAGAATGATTGACAGAATGATAAAACGATAGATAGAACGATAGATAGAACAGAACAATAGATAGAACAATATAATGATTGACAGAATGACAGAATAATAGAATGACAGACAGACAGACAGACAGACAGACAGACAGACAGACAGACAGACAGACAGACAGACAGACAGATAGATCAGAATAATGGATAGAACAATATAATGATTGACAGAATGACAGAATGATAGAATGACAGACAGACAGACAGATAGAACAGAACAATAGATAGAACATTATAATGACAGAACAATATAATGATTGACAGAATGATAGAATGACAGAACAACAGAACGATAGACAGACAGACAGACAGAGAGGTAGATAGATAGACAGACAGATAGATAGAACAATATAACAACAGAATGATAGAATGATTGATAGAATGATAGAACGATAGATAGAATGATAGAACGATAGATGGAACTATAGATAGATAGATAGAACATTAAAACAGAATGATAGAACGATAGAACTATCGATAGATAGATAGACAGAACATTTTAATGACAGATAGATAGATAGATAGATAGATAGATAGATAGATAGATGGATAGATGGATAGATGGATAGATGGATAGATGGATGGATGGATGGATGGATGGATGGACGGATGGATGGATGGAACATTATAACGACAGAATAGAATGATTGACAGAACGATAGAACGATAGATAGAACGATAGATAGAACGATAGATAGAACGATAGAACGATAGATAGATAGATAGATAGATAGATAGATAGATAGATAGATAGATAGATAGATAGATAGATAGATAGATAGATAGATAGACAGTTTTGCCAGGATGTCAGATAAGTAAACTAACTTGCCTTAAGCAAGACTTTAGTATAATACAATGCATGGTGCAAAACGGATCCAAAGATTCTATAATGCACAGATGTTGACATCTATACCCTAACACCTGCATCTCAGAGTTTAACAGTTGGGCTGGATTTCCTCCGATGGTTCCCTTTCTGAACTCTGTGCCAAGCAGCCAGAGCTTTGTACTGGAGAGTTTGTTTTTGGGGATCATACTAAGCACTCCATTCTTGTGGCTGATCTGTGAGGGTGGGAATGGACATGTCAGCGAGCCAGGCTTATTCAACGTAAGCCTGTGTAAAACTATCTGTCCAACAAACAGCTGCAGCACCTCAGCTGGACCAAGACGAATAAATCATCTCTCACAAGGCAAAACAGAGACAGTGTGAAGTCCGGCCCTCAGCTAAAACTCCTGACAAGCATAAATGAGGAACAGCTATTTATTCACGCCTTTAGATTCCCCCACACTCCCCACCACCCCATCCAGACCCGGAGCAGGTCAACTGACGTCATGTGTCTGCAGTAATTTATTATAACACACACCGAACTCCAAGGGCATGTTGGGATTGACTAGGGTTGTGAAGGAAAATCAAATAAAGAGAGGTGTATTCCCACTGCATATAGAGTGATTGTGCCTGTTCATTAGAATTTTACAATGTGTCCTGTCCGTCTTAAAGAGACAGTACACTCAAAAATAAAAATTAGACTATTATTCACACTCGTATCTCATAGGTGCCATACAAGTTGTTTTTGGGAATTATCTGATATTTTAAGAGACTGAGGGCCTGTCCACACGGAGACGCGTTTCGCTGTATAGACGGTTTCAACGGCAACAACATAAACAAACGTTACTGCGCATGCGCGCTTTTGTGGCCCAAACTTAACTTCCGGTAGGCCACAAAATAGAATCAATAACAACAGCTAAGTCCTTCTAGAGTAGATTATTTTTGTAATAACAAGCGAAATATGTTGGCTGTGTAAATTAGACTGATTTATTAAAAATGCAAACTCATTATCTACCAGCAGGAGGTGCTTTAAGCACGAGAAACGAGGTTTCCCCGGTAATGGTATAGACAGCAAATTTAAATTGAGCAAATTCTTAATTTAAAAACGCTGCCTTATGCAGGATGAAATGAAAATGACATTTTCTAAAGACAGTCTTTCTTCAGAAATACAGTGATATAAAAACACCCACGCCTCGGTTTGATTTTTGAACGTGCATAACGTTTATTTAACGAAGTCTATTGGAAAATCGGTCGGTTTTTATATCGTGGCAGGTCGCCACAAATAAATAGATGTTTGGGAAACACATACCACAGCACAATAACCTGAGACCAACTTCATTACTCATTATTAGCTGCGTTTGTAGCCCGCGACACGAACCAGACAGATAAACAAACACAGACCGGAAGTTAACTTAGGTCCAGGCGCGTGCGCCCGATGAAACCGTCTATACGTATAAATTTTTAATCGTATTGGCGTTTCGTCTACACGGATCCGGCGTTTTAGGAGACTGAAAACGCTATTTTTTTAAACCGGGTCCCAAAGTGGATAAATCTGAAAACGACACCCTTGCGGTTTCGTGTGTACAGCCAATCCGTATATTTTGTGAAACGCTGATGTCATCACATCACGAGTCGGCTGCGTCACACGTAACAGCAACAACAATAATGGCAGACTACATGATTGTGTTCGTGTTGCTACTAAGCCTACTAGCTTTATTACAGCAAAATCTATTGCTTCTATGCAACTGTTATGAGCAACAAGCGATAATGGACAACGCAAGGTTATGCGCATGCTCAAAGTCTTCTTCTCCGTGTATAGTGTATCTCTATGGCAGAATTACAGCGCCCCATACTGGTCTGGCATATATACTACACCGTTTTCAGTGGTTTCGTGTGTACGCAGAGATTTCTTGAGACGACGCCGTGTTTACGGAATTTTTTTTACAAGGAAAAAAAATTATCGGATAGGGAATGCACCGGCTTCGTGTGGACGGAGTCTTATTGACCTTGACACACAGTCATGAAGGTCTGCAGGGGTCTTCTCTATATCATTTTCAGATTTTGGAATATTGATAGTATTTTAAAACAGCTTCATTGCCTTTTTTCTTAGAATAGTAATAAAATATGATGGCGTAAGTACTTAAGGTACATAATTTTAATATGTAGGGCCCTATGATTTCCACGATTCCACAATTATTTCATGTTTTATTTTAAAACAAAATAAGTAATTAAAAGATGAATGAAATATGTTTTATGCTTTTGTTTGATAACCAGAAGAATTTAAATACACAACACAGAATTTCTAAGAGAAAATGCTTGGTAACATTACAACATAGTGGGGAAAAAAAAATCATATGGCCCTAAACATGTCATTTTTGTAATACTTGCAATAAATGGATGGATGAAATTCAGAAGAGGTTTCATGACTTTATTAATCAATTAATTAAACATGCTTTTTAATTAATAATATTTAATTTAGCCATTAAAAAGGAGGAAATGAAAAAATGGAATCCAGAAAAATGAAAACGGAATTTGGAAAAAAAAAAAAAAAAAAACTGACTGCATAGGGCTCTAAATATGATATCAGGACAACTGCATCACCATGGCATGTTTGAGTTCATTCCCAAAAAATCTCAAAATGAATTATTTAGAAATTAAAAACACATAGGGTATGGAACAACACAAGGTTAAGTAAATCAGAGTTTCTTTCTTTCCATTTTTGGGTGAACTACTTCTTTAAGAGTCATACAAATCCATCTGTCAGAAGTCTTTTAGTCTGTTGAAGCTGTATATGCTCCCATAATGAAATGATATTAAGTGTATTATAGCAAGCATGTTTCCACAAAGGGAGGCCCTGAAACTCTCACACAGGGCATGTCATATCCATTAACCTTCTTACGGCTGACATAACAGCTGTTGATAATAGAGTAAGAACAATGTGTGTTATGGAAACAGAAAGAAACATTTGGACACGGATTGTGGTGGGGACTCGTCCAGTCATCTGGCCTTTCAAATATGATTCATAACAGTATAATTCATTTGTGCAGTGATCACGTCATATTCCCAAATCCAACTTAAAACCGTTGTCATCAACAGACTGATTCCACTAAGAAACAACCTTAGTTTCCATTAAGAAGTTTCTCTTTCAATGCTCGTCCAAGGCTTTTGTTTACTAACTCTGGTTTTATGTCATTAGTCTCTGTTTGCTTGCATTTCCATTACTCCATTTCCATTTGGAGATTTAGAAAAATTGCTCTCACGCTCAAATGACTCAGAACAACCCTAAACTGACATGTGTGTTACTTATGATTATGTGTAAGGATGCCTGCAGAGGACAGATCGCTACAAAATCGCTTCCCAACATTAATATTACATCAGTAAATTCAATAACCGAAACAACAAACACAATTTCAAAGTAGACCACGAGGTTGGAGATGTTTATTAGTTTTCATTTAGCGCTATGCAATGTGAATGATAAAAGATGGAGAAGCGCATTACTCCAATTTCGCTTGGCCTGTCTAGCAAAGTTCACACACACACACACACACACACACACACACACACACACACACACACACACACACACACACACACACACACACACACAAGCATATGTACTCACAAACATTCACACTTACTCAGACAGGAGCAGTTTTCAAGGAACCCGGGGGCTACAACTGCAAGACTGCTATGTGAAACATTTATAATTTATGATGTATTTGATGTGGTGATATGTATAAACATCAGAGGAATTTTAATAAGGCTCAAGCAATTAAAAAAAAAAACTTTGTGAAGGGTTGTTTTCACTTTTTAAGGAATTCTTTCTACCGAAAGAAAAAGTTGCAATGCGGAGTGTGGACTCCGGCAATACAACTTCTTTTCATTGAGGAAAGAAAAAAGTAATTTCATCTTTTTTTTTTCCAATGCCTTATTGATCTTGGTGCCTGGGTTTTACAGAGGCTATTTAATGGCCCAACTAGTGACTGCTCCACAATGTCCAATACAGTCAGCAAAGGAAAGCATTTTCATTGATCAATGTCTTTGTAAAGCATACAGATAAAGATTGATAATGGACTTCAACAAATCCTAATATCAATTAGAGCTTAATGGGGAAAAAAAAAATGCATCGGCATCAGCATAAAACGGCATTACAAACACTTTTTTGCTCAATAAAAGCAGGCCTCTCACCTTCAAAACAACTAGTCTAAAACGCATGTGCGACCTCCACTCACGTAAACATAAGATATTAATCTTTTAGACAAAAGGGATTGTGTCTGTATGAGCCGCTGATAAGCAGTAACCTTTCATAATTGGTTTTCCTTGAGGAAAAATTAAAACAAATGGATGTTAAACCTGCTTTCTACATCTCCCGGTGCCTTGAGAAATAAGTAATAGAAATAATTGCATAGAGAAGGGTCTGGGTGCTAATTTGTTTCCCTATTAGAAAATCCTTCTCCTTTGTGATTCAATTTACGTTGTGCGCTGGCAATGCCCACACTGCAGGCTTATTTGAATCAAGCCTCTGTCAAGACTAATAAAACACAAGGAGCAAGGGGATGGATTAAGAAACAGGCATACGGAAAACTGGAAGGAGAGATGGAGTGGCGTTAAGAGGCGAAGACAGGCCGGATCGCGATTTCTCGGGCCTTCATCCATCCTAACAGCGAGTCCAGAACAATGTCACAGAGCAATTTCTCTTAACAAAGCCATCGAATTTGACTAGCCTGCAGGAAAATCCAGCAGCTCTTTTCCATACAATAAAAGTGGATGGGAAAGAGCGGCCAATCCATGTTTCTAAATATCTTTTGGGTTTGGAACAACATAGTGAGTAAATAAAGTACTACTGAACTGCTCCAAGACATTAGCTGGTTTCTAGCTGGTCTAAGATTTTAAGATGGTTAGTCATGTTCCCAAAGCAATCCTGAACACTTTAAACTTTGTTGCTTTTCTATAATCAAAACATGACGCTTAATAGCATTAAAAGTGGTTAATTAGCTTGTAATCATGGGGGAACCACTTTAAGTGCTATATAGCACCTATCGTTAAAGGTGCCATGCAGCACATTTTAAATGGTGCTATATAGAACCATAAGAAGAAACCCAGAGACCACCCCAAAGAACCACTGAACAACCATACTGAGCTTTAACAGGTTCTTCATATGGTAGCGGTGCTATAAGGCACTTCAACCACCCTAAAGAATTGCTGAAAAACCATACTGGCTTTAACAGTTTCTTTATATGGTAACAGTGCTACGTGGGACCTCAACCACCCGGAAGAACCGCTGTAGAACCATACTGGCCTTTACAGGTTATTCATATGGTAGTGGTGCTATATGGCACCTTAACCACCCCAAAGAACCACTGAAGAACCATACTGAGCTTTAACAGGTTCTTCATACGGTAGTGGTGCTATATGGCACCTTAACCACCCCAAAAGAACCACTGAAGAACCATACTCAGCTTAACAGTTTCTTCATACGGTAGTGGTGCTATATGGCACCTTAACCACCCCAAAGAACCACTGAAGAACCATACTCAGCTTAACAGGTTCTTCATACGGTAGTGGTGCTATATGGCACCTTAACCACCCCAAAGAACCACTGAAGAACCATACTCAGCTTAACAGGTTCTTCATACGGTAGTGGTGCTATATGGCACCTTAACCACCCCAAAGAACCACTGAAGAACCATACTGAGCTTTAACAGGTTCTTCATACGGTAGCGGTGCTATAAGGCACTTCAACCACCTTAACCCTTTAGGCGCCAGGGTTTTTTTTGAAAAATGCTGGATTTTGACATCAAGATTTCAAAAGCTTGTGGCTTGAAAGGGCTTAAAGATAGAGATCTACTGTAAATTAGAAAAATGTTGGGCATCACCAAAAGTTGATGTGGGGTGTAAATATTCTCATCTAATTTGCATATTATGACGTCATCATGGGGGCGGCATTATTGAAATTCATAATATTCAGGAAATAGTAGATATTGAATTGATGTTTTTTAGTTTTTTATCTTTTTATCCACATTACAAATGATCAGAAAAGAGAAAACCAACAATAAAACAGGAAAAATGACTCAATTATTACTATATTACTATACTATATAGTAAAATGCACGTGAACAGTAGCCTAATGTTTGATTAGTTCATCAGTAATACTCAGGAAATAATAGATATTGAATGGATGTTTGAACTTATTTGCACATTTTTTGTCTTTTATCCTCATTCCAAATTATCAGAAAAGAGGATACCAACAATATAACAGGAAAAAGTACTAAATTATTACTATTCTATATAGTAAAATGCATGTGAACAGTAGCCAACTGTTTGATCAGTTCATAATAATATTTAGGAAATAATAAATAATGAATGGATGTTTGAAGTTATTTGCTAATTTTTTTGTCTTTTATCCTTATTTCAAATAATCAGAGAGATGAAACCAACAATAAAACAGGAAAAAGTACTAAATTATTACTATATTACTATTCGATGTAATAAAATGCATGTGAACAGTAGCCAACTGTTTGATCATTTCACAAGTAATATTCAGGAAATAAAAGATAATAAATGGATGTTTGAACTTATTTGCATGTTTTTATTTTTTTTATCCTCATTCCAAATGATCAAAAAAGAGAACACCAACAATAAAACAAAAATATTACATATTACACTACTATACAGTAGTAAAATGATCAAATGGATGAGAATAGAGGAAACCAACAATAAAACAGAAGAAATTACTAAATTATTAGAATATTACTATACCCCTGTGTACACTATGACCATATTCACCCCTGCCACCCCCATTCCTTTTGGGCAAAGGGACGAAATGATCGCTGGTTATGCTTTGTAAACTTTCTCGTGGTGCGCGGCGGCACCACTGCGAGGCAAAGATGTACCGGGAGACGCGCGTCTATTAGACGGCCGATCGTCACTTCCAAAAGGCAAACATTCCCCTTCAGAGTGAGAATCGGCAAATAACATTTGTTTGTGCTTTATTTGTTTGTGCTTCATGAACAATCTCGTCTTACACAGCGGCACAACTGCTCCGCAAAGATGTACCGCGAGATGCGCGTCTATTAGATGGCTGATCGTCATTTCCAAAAGACAAATATTCCCCTTTAGAGTCACAATCAGCAAATAACATTTGCAACACAACTTCACGGTACAACTTTTTATCAGCCGTTTGGTGCTTTTCTCCTCACAAATCTGACAATTTACTCTATTTACACTATGAGCTGTAGGCTACTGCTTCCGCATCAATGAAGATCGCTCGCTTTCTCTATGATTTCCGCCAATACTTTGAACAGGAACAAGACGTAATTTTGGTCTAGAATCGAAGTACTACATGTCTGCCATCTAGTGGTTAGGAATACAAATGAGAAATTACACCGTATTAGGAACTACAGTCTATTTCAATGGGTATGACGTCTTGTCGCAATTCTGCGACTTTGGCGCTTAGAGGGTTAAAGAATTGCTGAAAAACCATAATGGCCTTAACAGTTTCTTTATATGGTGACCGTGCTATATGGCACCTCAACCACCCTGAAGAACCGCTGAAGAACCATACTGCCCTTTACAGGTTCTTTATACAGTAGTGATGCTATATGGCATCTAAACAACTCCAAAGAACCAATGAAGAACCATACTGGGCTTTACAGGTTTTTTATATGGTAGTGATGCTACAAGGCATCTCAACAACTCCAAAGAACCACTGAAGAAGCATACTGGGCTTAACCTGTTCTTTATATGGTAACAATGCTATATGGCACCACAACCACCCTAAAGAACCACTGAAGAACTATACTCAGCTTAACAGGTTATTTATACATTAGCGGTGCTATATGGCACCTCAACCACCTCAAAACACTGCTGAAGAACCATTTTTTTTGTGTGTGTATGTTATCCAATCCTTATCCTGTAGGGCTAACAGATTAGAGAGTGTAGCAATTTGCCCCAACACACTTGCCTGGAAGTTTGTGAAGACCTTGATTAGCTGGTTTAGATGTGTTTAATTAGTGTTCGAGCTAAGCTCTGCAGGACAGTGGCCCTCGAGAAGCAGAATTCTACACCCTGGATAACCAGCTTGAACTTCTACCATGGTCCCACACAAAGCCACTATCTTAAGTTGGATTTTCCAGCAGGGAACAAGGCAGCAGCTCTTGACATTTCCGAACATCCCTTCAAAAACGAAAAGTCGTTCTCCCATTTGGCAGCGTGATATCCCATTCAATAGCTAAACCTAAAGTGATTGTGCTTTGTAACTGTTGCTAAGAAGCCGAATGCACGTAACATAGCAGATTGTGGACGATACGAAAGAAAGCAAGCGCGTTACAGACACTTCACCTTCACATCACGTCACATCACTCATTCCCAAACTCTCAGCAATTCTTCACCCATCGCACCTATTTTCTAGGCTGTCTCGCTGATAGAGGCTTTGATCTCTCACACCTCTCAAGTGTCAATCAGCTCTGACTGACAGCCTGACCCTGCCTCCCCATGGGAGGGCCTGACAGCCTAACAGCACTCTGACAGCCATCTCAATGGAAACTGCTCTGTATTATTCTTTACATTATTGTCCACACTTTCCTTACTATAAAAGCCAGGCTCAAAGGAACACTATAACCACTGCTCAGAAATATGGCAGGCTCTGATTATGCCATGTGGGATGAAAGGCATATTTCTTCCTGACGGTTCTCCCGTTTTTCACTGACACAATACACTTTCCATTCATTACGGCTCGCTATGGGCGCGCCCGGACCGGGGAACATTGCTTGGAAGTGGTTTAGCTTGTCCTTGGCATCCAATTCCTGGGGACCATTTATCTGATGATATATTTTCCTTTTGGAAAGGCAAGTTGGGATTCTTTCCCCAACAGGAAGGACATTGATAAGCCATCAGGGATTTGTTTATTTTGATCTATGGCCATTGCATTTACACCAGTATATTCTTTATAGCGAACTGTGACCGCAAATATGTCTCAGAGCAAAATAAATCACAACTTGCCAGAAAGCCATATATTTATGCCATTAAACACAGAACGACTTGGAAATGAGGTCACAGCATGCAGCAAAACTTTAATTTGATCCCTCTTCAAGGGATATTTTTCATGCAGAAATATTCATTGCGCTTCGCTCACTTGACCAGCGTTACAATGAGAGCGTAATAAAAGCAAGATTTCCCTTAATTCCTAATAATGGTGAAAAGAAAAGGTCACTTGACAAAATACAGAATATATTACGTTTATTAAAAAAAGGACTCGGAAGATGAAGACGTAAAAGCAACGTGAGGCTTTTAGGATCTTAACTTCTGACAGCACTGTGATTTAAAATTCCTTTCAAAATAATTCCTACCCATTGGGATACACTATTCAACATCAGTCCTGCTGACAGCACTAACCCAGTCAAAACCACAATTCTTCACCTTCAGGCTGATTAATGAAGTTGGTGTTCTGACAGTTTTTACTTTATGTATAGCAGTGAGCCGGCCAGCACAGGAACAAGCGCCTTTTTTATTTTTATTTTTTTTTTGCTAGGCCTGTTGAACTCAACATCCCACTAGAGCAACCCCAATGACAAAGCTGCCTTTTTCACAGCACACACAGAAGCCTGTGAGCACAACTCAACAGCTTGTGGAAACAGAGTTGAAGGGTCATGTAAACTCGCAGGCGAGGCAAAGACTCGGAAGAGAAAGGAGAAACAATCGGCTCCTCAACCCGGGGGCCGCGATTTGTTGCCGAGACTGCAAAGCCGTCTGGCATGGCAAACACCTCTGCGTCCGCTCTCGGCTTGTTCCTTTTACTGACAGAGCAGAAAGGGAGAGTGGGAGAAAGAGGCCTTTGCAGCGTGACACTCAGCTCAACCGTGCCAGATTGGGCTTGCATCGCCCTGCGACTTACTGCACCAGAGGAGTCTGGTAATGGCACTACAAGGCTACCGCTGCACACATGAGCCGGCGCGCTTCTCGGCTTGTCACTAACGCGCTATCGTGCGTCATATCAGGACCCATGGCTCGCTCGAAAGCAAGATCTGATGCTTTGCGGGCGCAACTGCGCATCTGCCTCGGGTCTTCTAGAATATTCCACCTGGCACTAACAGCAGCTCCCATTTTCCCTCTACGACGCCGCAACCTGGAGCCTCGCTGGAGGTTTGAGAGGAAGCCCGTGCAATCAAAAGACAGACAGAGGGGGGAAATAAGAGATGTCGAACATTGGAAAGCACCATGCTGCTAACCCGGAGCAGTTTCCTCACATAAGACTTGTATTGGGTAAAATAAAAGCTTTGGTGGGTAGACTAACATGAAAGTGTGTCAGAAAAGATCCGATTACCGAAGAGGATTTCAGGCTGTGCCTGCTTACGGTCCGAAAAGCGGCAAATATCTGAGAAAGATAAAGGAAATCGTTGCATCAGTGCCAACTTATGTGGTGCTTAAAAAGTTGGTGTTAACAAATACACCAGGCTAAGACCTTCACAAATGTTTCTTTGACATGCATCAACACAAACACCTTTTCAAAATTTCTCGCGTCTCCAAGATTTACTGCGCTAACCCACGCCTGCTAAAGGTTGTTCTGTCAGTGAACAGCACAGTTGCTGTGCTCGGCGATGACCCATTTCAAACTGAACTTTGAGTGACCCTCTTTGCCTTTATGACCTCAGTGAAGGTAAAGAAAGAGAGGGAGTAAGAAAATCCTGATATATGAACCCGTCCGCCCACTCCTGTCTTCCTTGAACCGAATGCATTCAGCGTCCGCCGAGACAGCAGCAGCGCAGCCAATCAAAGCCTTCTGGCCATTGAGCAATTATCTGTGCTCCGTGACATAGGTGGACTCTGAACCAGTGACCCCAGCAACCCTCTTCCATTGCCTCTTAAAATAACCCATGGCAACACATAAGCACTGCTCATACATAAAACGGAGAAGGAAAAGTAGATTTATTTTTCCCTGACAGGTCCAAGATCCCATTACATGCCATACAAAGTGCAAAGCCTGATATCATAGGGCTAGATTTTCACTTCGTACAACAGCGAGGCATAAACTCGTGTCATTATATCAATTTATTTCAATGTCATTGGTGTGGGCTTGAGTTTGTCTAATTCGATGAACGCCAACATGAGCTAGATTTGGATCTGACTTTATGACATTTTCCAACCACCTTGCAAAGTGGGAAAAAAAGAAAAACTGGCTTGGGCGCACACGTATCCCTTCAAAAGGTACATAAAGTGTACAAACAATTTGAGTGCGGAAACAACAAAAACCTTGGTAATTTGTTGCTTATGGAATGGAAAAGTGCTCCGAGAAAGCCTTGAGGGAGGGGAGAGCCGCTCTCATTTTTCCCTTTTTCCTGTACACAAGGCGATTTGCCAAGCTACACCTCAGAAGACAAGTCTCCCCTAGGCACTCAGCTCACAAATACAGTTTGATCTGATGTAGTTTTGGATTTGTGTCTGGAGGGCTGCTCCTCGCGGTGACAGTCCCGGAGGGGAGACGGCAGTATCGCATCCTGTTCCGTGTGCTGTGTCACGCCATCCAGGCCATATGCTCTCTGCTCGCCTGGTGCCACACTGCTGCCATCTCACCAGTCTGCCCTGAGTACAGCGCACAACAGCTGGCGCTGCTGTTGTGGGCACATAAAAACCCACATAAACAAGACAGGTTATAGTGATAGCATAGAGGTAGGACATTGGCAGAGTTTGCTTTGGTAAAACAGCAAATACACACACTGTTCCAAAACCAAGTGAGCAGTTTAAGGTCTCAAAAGGATGTTCCTGAGACCTTCCTGATACCTTCTTCTAAAGCATTATCACACTGACAAGCTGTTTTAAACAATCTATCTGGGATGGTTAACAAAAAAAAAAAAACTTAAATGATATGCCAAACTCTCTCTCTTTGTATGGCCTCCCCTATCCATAAGGCCAAGGAAAATCTACCCAGTTGTCCTCCTAACTTTTTCAGCAACATTGGTTCTGGATTTTCTTTTTCCAAGAAGGTTTTTTAAAAAAGGTTTCTTTTTAAAAAGTATGTGAAAGAGTCATCAGCCAAGAACTAATCCAACCAGTGATGAAGCATTGTGAATGACAAATCGAATAAAAAAAAAAACCTTTGGTTTTATAGAAGTTGATTAGGTATTTATTGTCATTGCACATTTATACAACGAAATTCTGTTGCAGCATTAAAAAGAATTTTTTTTATATATGTATTTTGCATTAAAATGCATTCAATTTTTCCATTTTATATATTTGTGTATATTTTAGATTATGTTTTTAATATTTTATAGTTTTTTCTTTATTGAAAAAATATACAAATATGTAATAAATATACAAATATTTATATAGTTGAACAGCAAATGGAGACTTCACTGGCAACATTTATTTTTCCTTTTTCATAATCATAATCATAGGCTACACAGTTTTTCACCACAAATTCTACTATTAATCATTATTATTCAAAAAAAAAAAAATGGTTGCAATAATGTGGACTGATAGCCAAACTCCGCAATTTTTTACTGTAACCTCAGATTGAGCTCTTACATAAGTATTCCGATATTTGTGTTTGCTCAAAATATCTCTTTCTAATCAAGAGTTATCTGCATTTTCGGCATGAATGTTTTGGCATCCCGTCGTTTTTTTTTTTTTTTTTTTTATAATTATTGATATTGACTCTCCAGAGAATCTTAATGCACTGGTTTGGATCCATTCTGGTAAAAACTTAGGACTAGGGGAGAATGTCAATTCTGAACATTTTAACAAATATAAATTTCAAAAAGTTCCCCGGCTCAAATTTTTGATTTTGCTAATTTTTTCTGAGGAAAGATAGACATGTATAGTGATGAAAGCCAAAATATTCAATGTCATGGATGAATATTTACTGAATAATCCACTATTTTGTAGAGGGAGGTCAAAATGGCAATTTTCATCTGAGATTCAGAGTCAAGTTACAGAGGGGTAAAAATGACTTCAGAAAGATGGCAGCATCATAATGTTGTTTTTACACAGAGATTTGTAGTTATATTAATAAAATCGGTTGACTTTAGCAATATTTGTTGCATTATGTGCCAATGATGACCATTCAAAAATGAGGAAACATCACTTTTAAACATCAAGTTTTTCTCCAGAGAAACAAGATACGATTTTCTTCAGACATTGTCTGAAGAAATAAAATAAGTATCAGCTGTATATAAAGCGTCCAACATCTGGTTTTCAACCACTGAAAATGGATAAAATTCAACAATTTGGACATGGAGCCTCAATGAGATCCCCATATCTCTGGTACTGAATGATGTAGGGCCTTGAAGATTCCAAAAGAAAAGTTTATTAACAACTAGTATCTAAAATCATATTGCAATATCTTTAATACTTCTTAAGTTATAGGCATGCAAACTTTGAAAAAAGAATATTTATGGCACTCAGGCTGGTATGTACAATGCAGTTGTCTTGACAGAAAGAAACAAGATACATCTCTAGTTTCAACATTTGTTTTTCAGACATTTCTCTTTAAAAGAAAAGTAGTATCATATTTAAATTGGCCCACATTTGTTTTTTGATCACTGAAAATGTGTACATTTTAACGATTTAATCATGGTGCCATATTGAAATTAAAATACCTCTGGAACTGAATCTCATAGGGCATTAAAACTAAAGATGCCAAAAGGAAAGTTTGTTAAGACCCAATATCTAAAAGAGCATTAAGATATCTCATACACTTCTTGAGTTACAGCAAACTTTGGATAAAACTTGAAAAGTGCTTTTTTCCCCATTTTTAAATAGCCATTTTAAATTCAAATTATAAAGTCAACAGATTTTACTAACAGAACTACCAATCTCTGTATAAAAATAAGATAGTGATGCTGCCATTTTTACCCCCCTGTAACTTGACAAAATTGCCATTTTGACGTCCCTCTACAAAATAGTGGACTATTCAGTAAATATTCATCTATGATTGAATTGAACCTCTAATAATTATTCCAATTCAAAATTGACCTTTTTATTCCAAATGTAACACCATTACCTTTAGCAACATGCAGATTCAGCAACACTCTACACTAACTCCCTTGAAATCTATTGAAAATTGAGTCTCCTGTGCATTTTATTTGAACAGCGCTATTTGTCTGATGTGTTATTGCCTGTATAGTGCATTCCGAATCAGTTACTTATCTAGTATGCATCTTTATAAGAACTTTGTACTCATTCGTACAGAGCCCCTGTAAATACATTGCATATGCACTAGTTTGTATTCTTGTTATCAATGTTCCACACTTTGTAGCGGGTCCTCACCTCCTAACAGGGGTGACCAGACACAGTGAGGCAGGGGCAGTGATAGTTATGTGATCCTGTGCCGTGTCTTCTTGGGAACGGCGCACATAGAGGACCTTCAGTGAGGACGGACATGCACATCAATGTCGGTGTGAAATTCAAACAGACTGATCCAGGGCACGTTCAGGATTACACCATACCCCCCTCCCTCTGTGCTCGCTTCACAGCACAATAGGCTGCCTGTGAAAGGGCTGGAGTGAGCCATTAGCTCTGCTAAAGTGTCGATTCATAGCTGCTGTGGGAAAAGGAAGGCTGCTTTAGGGTTGAATTACATAGCTCACCTGGAAAGCCCTGTCCCACCTCGACTCCTTCAGCAGGTGCCATTTCCTGGCATCTAACACCCAAGGTCAATGACATGTGTCAGTCAAACAGTATGTTAGCTGTACTTAAGCTTTCAGAGTAAAACTAACAGTGTCATTTATTTGCAGAGTTAAAATCCCATATAGTGGAAGCAAAAAGTATTTGGACACATAATGCCAAACTTACATATACAATCGAACCAAAACGTATTCAGACACTAGATATAATTTTTGATATTTTTTTTACTAGTGGGTGCAGGACATTAGAATTAGAATTAGAATGAGCTTTATTGCCAGGTATGTTTACACATACTAGGAATTTGTTTTAGTGACAGCAGATCCACAGTGCAATAGAGTGACCGTGACAAGACAAGACAAGACATATATTATGAAAAAGAACAATATACAAGTACACAAGACATAGTGCAAAGTGCAAAATAGCAAAAACGCAATATACAGAGTATGCCATTACTAGGTACAGGTATATTAGGTGCAAATTTGGATGTAAGTAGGTATTAATAAATACTGAATAGATTAATAAAGTGTATAATAGTGCTGCATGTTCCACGTTTACTGACAAGTGTTCATGAGATAGATTGCCTGGGGAAAAAAACTGTTCCGGTGTCTGGTCGTCTTGGTTATTATAGCTCATTTATGTAAGTGAGGATAGCAAAATAAAGTAAACTGTGACATATTATACGCAATACACCCATATGCTTTTCATTTAGTTGCAATAGGAGCATATTGTAAAAATAATGCATAATTTGGAAATAGAATGTATTTATTTTCTTTCTTTTTTTATATGGTACTGTTGCAAATAAAAGATTGGTCACAGATGCAGAGAAGTATGTTTTATTTCAACAAGATGACTGTTCATTAAAAAAAAAAAAAAAAAAAAAAAAAACTTCACATATGTTTTCAGGCCATTTGAAGTTTGATTTTGACTTGACAGAGCGGTGATATGTAAGTGTGTGATTTGTTTACT
>NC_133362.1:34596115-34626115 GCF_049309525.1 Garra rufa | reverse complement strand
CACGTCTGCAGCCTGCCCTAACCTACCCATTTGATGCCTTAATTGCCATCTACGTAGGTAGCTCACTAGGTTTGGAACACAGCCCGAGCCTTTTGTTTTGAGTAGATTGACATTGAAGTGTAAGAACGTGACCTGTACACAGCTAAACTCTTATTAGAGCGTAGCTCTTAATGACATGACGAGCAGACAGCTTTTTTATGACCTCAGTCTCAACTAGGCTTAAACCCCGTTCCTTGGGGTGACAAAGAATGAGTGTTCCAAGAAGAGGATTCATCAGGAGCCAGAGAGGAGTCATATTTAATCCCCCCTGACGGCAAACTTGCCATCAGCTTTCCACTGACAGTGGCAAAGGAAAATGATTTGGGCAGATCAATCACTTGACTCATTGGTGGCTAGTCTCGGCTCCTGCATGCTTAAAAGGCACCGCTGACAGACGCGCTCCAACCGGCTGATTAAAGGCCCGCGTCGTCTTGCTAACCTTTCATTTGAGGGATGATTGTCGCTGAGTGACAAATACTTCTCTGTTGCGGTTCAAGGCGAGGATATTGACATTCAGATTCGCCAGGCGCTCTCAGGAACAGATGTCACAGTTGGCAAGGAGGCTTGACAGCAACAGCAGGTACGGTGGAGCTCGAGCGGCTGAAAGACATGTGCTCCTGGCCCTGACGGTGACAACACTCACAACAGCTACACGCCTCTTTTTTTTCCATCTCCCGGCCGGTCTTCACCCCTTTTTGCTTCGCAATTACCATCAAAGCACATCTGCTTGTGCCTTCACCTTGACCCGCCTTTCGTTTGGTCCGTGTGACTCTGGGAGTAACGGTGCGAGAGGGGTGTGAGGAGCGTGTCCTCTCTACCCAGGACTGAGACATGACTGAACACATGTCCCACCCACCACTGGGTTAAGAAATCCCTCTGCTAGCTCTGCGGTTGATGCACTAATGTCATCTCTGTTGGCAGCCATGTAAAAGGGAAGTAGTGGTAACAGATAGGATATCAAAGTCAATATGCCTGTTGTGCTAAGCCCAATCCCACTGTCCCATTTGAGCTGGCAGCTCTCTGAGAGCCGAGCAGAGCCATGAGACGCTTTCGCCTTGCATGCAACTCGATATGCCAGATAAAGAGAAGGGAAGAAAAAATCTAGCACATGGATGCTGACATCGAGGGCTTTTGGGGTATGTATGTTAAAGACTCCGGCCAACAGGGAGCGAGGCATAAAATATTAATCGCCCATGTTTAGTGAAAACACAGCACTAATGCAGTGAGGTCTGAAGATCACACTGAAAGTCTGGGATTTAAAATTGTATATAAAACTAGAAATACATTTTTGAATTTTTTGGAATCCAAACATTTTGGGGGAAAACGCATAATATACAGATTCTGCGTTATTTTTGTCACAATAATTAAAGGGTTAGTTTACCCAAAATGGACAACTTGGTCATTAATTACTTACCCGCATGTCGTTCTCATCTTGTAAGACCTTTGTTCGTCTTCGAAACGCAAATTAAGATATTTTTGATTCAATTCAATAGCTTTCTGACCCTGCATTGACAGCAACACAACTGACACGTTCAAGGCCCAGAAAGTTAGTAAGGACATTGATAAAGCGGTTCAACCTTAAATTTAGGAAGCTAAATGTGTGTGCAAAGAAGAGTGACATGACAGAAATTGTTGAATAAAGTTGTTATTTTTGTTTTGTTTGTGGACAAAAAGTATTCTCGTAGCTTCATAACATTAAGGTTGACCATTGATGTCATATAGACCATTTTATCGATGTCCTTACTACTTTTCTGGGCCTGGGAATGTTTTAGTTGCATTGCTGTCTGTGCAGGGTCAGAAAGCTGTCGGATTTCATGAAAAATATCTTAATTTGTGTTCTGAAGATCAACAAAGGTCTTACAGGTTTGGAACAACATGAGTGTGAGTAATTAATGACATAACATTCATTTTTGGGTGAACTAACCTTTTAAAGTTATAGTTTTTAATTGTATGTTAATTGTATGTGAGTAGTATAAAATGGCAAATAGAAGTATTTTCACTAGTGGTCTAAAATTTTTTTGACCCCACTGTATGTCACTGTGCTAATGTGCTACAGTTAATGCACCATCAAGAGTGTGAACCATTTTGTTCACAATATGGAACATATTCACACTCTAAACAAATAGTTTAAGTACATTATTCTGCTTAAACAAGAACATTCCAAAGGTTTCAGGGCACAGGCTTGCTGTATGTTATAGACTTCAGATATTTAAAGCAGTTCAGAACTTTGGTAACAAGCACCTGTGATGTACCTCCAAGCCTCTTTAAAGCTGCCAGTCAATTAGCACATTCCCTGGAAAAATAACACCTCAATGACAAAGCAAAGTTGAACACCTATTTTTGACTTAAACACATTTTTGGCTCAAACAAACACCACTTAGATTCACAGTGTGGCGTTGAGTGGGCGTGGGTGTTTAGAATGTCAAAAAAAATTAGCTGTTTTCATAAAACACACTACAAACTTTTTGAACAGTCTCAAAAATGCAAACCAGACTACCATCGTTTCAAAATAACTTTTTTTGGCCACCGCAAAACTGTATAAATTAAGATTTCATTTGGGAAGAGATGCAGAAACGCTAGAACAAGGAACCAGATGTTAAGGATTCAAATGTCATGTTGTTTTTAATATAGTGAATGGGGTAACTGTTGAAATAAAATGAACAATAATTTGGGTGTATGAGCGGCTCTACGACTCTGAGGTTCGGCCAAGAAGCTCCAGTTGGGGACATTACTAACGCTAACGCAACATTTGTCTGTGGTTGACGATCCATTTTTCCAAATTAAACACCTTATGATGAAACATTTGCTCATGCTCTCATAAAACTGAAAGACTCCAAAGGATTAGTTTAGAGTTTCTGCACTTAAACATTTCATATAATCCAGTACATTTACTCTGTCCAGAGCCGCCTTTATGTTCTGAATAAAAGACATAATTACAAAGACGCATACTTTAACTTACCTTAAGGATTAGTTCATTTCCAGAATAAAAAATTCCTGATAGTTTACTCACTCCTATGTCATCCAAGATGTTCAAGACTTCCTTTCTTCAGTCAAAAAGAAATTAAGGTTTTTGAGAAAAATATTCCAGGGCTTTTCTCCATATAGTGGACTTCAATGGGAGCCAACGGGCTGAAGGTCCAAGTTGTTTCAACGTAGCTTCAAAGGGCACAATCCGTGGAATAAGGGTTATTATTCGTTATTTAGCAAAACAATTGGCCATTTTATAAAATGAAATAACACAAATGCTGATATTGAACTAGCTCGACTTCCCACATTACATAATCACGTTGGAAAGGTCATGTGCGGTTAGTTTTTCATGTGTACTCCATCTAATTTTCTCCTCCAACTTCAAAATCGTCCGACATTGTTGTTTTACCTTTTTGTAAAGGGTGTTTGACTTTTTCACTTTTGCTTTGTAACCACTGTAACCTTTTCAATGTGATTACGTATTGCATTAAGTCGAGCTAGAACAAGACAAGCATTTGTGGGGAAAAAAAAACATTTGTTTATTTACTTATTTTAGAAATTGCTATGTAAGACCCTTATTCCATGCTGGAATCGTATAGAGCCCTTTGAAGTTGCACTGAAACGGCA
The DNA here is from genome assembly GCF_049309525.1 of Garra rufa. Classification (NCBI taxonomy): domain Eukaryota; kingdom Metazoa; phylum Chordata; class Actinopteri; order Cypriniformes; family Cyprinidae; genus Garra; species Garra rufa. The sequence goes on along the minus strand of NC_133362.1, from coordinate 34,622,482 downwards.
ATTTGGACCTTCAAGCCGTTGGCTCCCATTGAAGTTGAAGAAAATTTAATGTTTTTCTCCAAAACTTTAATTTCTTTTCGACTGAAGAAAGAAAGATATGAACATCTTGCATGACATGGGGGTGAGTAAATTATCATGAAATTTTCATTCTGGAAGTGAACTAATCCTCTAAGAGACTGAACCCAGCACATGTTTGACCTTGTTTTGAAGTGATTTATGACATCCTGTAAATCAAAAAATATGTGCAACCGAACAATTATTAAATTGAACAGGTTTGCTTTTATGAAACAAACACGAGTAAGAAACTTTCAGGTTGTGAGAGATAACGCGCACACACTTTCTACGCTTGCAAACACGCACTTGCACATTTTCCTCGTGGCATGACGAGAAATGTCTGCCAATCATTTTGAACAAGAGGGTAGTCATACCATCTTATCAGTGTCAATCACCACATCGAGCAGCCGTGAGCTCCCATAATTCCCCGCATAGCTGCCTCAAAAAGGAGGTGCATAGATTTGGACATCCCATCCAGCAAAAAAACAGCTCGGGTGATAAAGGTACTTATAACCCTACATATATTTATGGATACCATTAAAAACAAAACCGCTATAAAGAAAATAGCTGACTGTGGAGTAAAAGGCCCGAAGGACCCAATTTCCTCCTGAAGTACCTGATGGACACAGTGACAAGCAGATTGCTTTCCAGCACCAATTTTTGGAGCATGTGAATAATGGGGCCGCATGCTGGTATGTGGTCCAAGATGACTCATAAATCTTCCTTTATCTCCTCTGTGGTGTTAGCAGAAAAGGATGAGTTGCTTTTTTTCCATCTCATTCACATGTCTATCTGTCTGTTATCCATGCCCTTGAGCAAAGATTACTGATGCCCTGCCTTTGATATATGACACATCTCACAGTGCAGCTTTTCATCCAGTGAATTAACCCAGAAAAAAAATGCAAACCTGACTGCCATCGGCTCCCAGGCTTCCTCGCTATTCTTTTGTGCTCCAGAAACCCCCCACCTTCCTGATATTGAGCAGACGGGCCAGAGAGCATTATGGGTACACAAGTTTGGTGGCAAATTGTTTATCTGACCTCTGCACATCTCTGTATTTTATAATCTACTATGTGTCGTTCCTGTGTCATACTCACAACAAATTGAGCCTGTCAGTCGTGGGCTGGATTTCATTTTCCTTTTTTTACCCCCCAGCGGTGAGCCGCTAAGAGGGCGGTACCTAAAAAACGACATATGCTGGTAGGACAGTTATGTAAAAACAATGGGTTTCATATACTAATCTAAATTCATGCATGAAATCTGCATGCAGATGTCTTCATGACCAATGATTCATCAATAACTTTCATACTATTAAGCATTTACGCAAATATATAGAAACACAAAAGCTTTGGGTGGCTCTTATAAATTTAAGATGAAATATACTGTAAATGCTTATCTAATATTAGAAACTGAATGACAGTTAATATTCAAGAATATTCCAATAGTCTGCACCTTTAAAATAATTCAGCACATGATGTAACATTAAGCAAAGCTCCAGTCAAAATTACGTTTCGCTGTGTTTGACAAATGGGACTACTGTCTGCTCCGTACCTTACAAAGACTCTAAAATAATATATTAACCAATTACTAGAGTGCCTGAGCAGCTTGCATTAAAAAGAAATATTATTTCTTCCTTAGAGCAAGACTTCATTAACCCTATTCTAATCCCCTATTTACATTTAGAGGCTTAAATGAAACTAAATAAATTGCTTCAAGCTCAGGCGAACTATACATATTTTAATACAACGCTAATCATTATGAAAGTTATCAAAGAAGTCATAAATAAAACATCAGGCCACTGGAAAAGTGCAGCGATCCATTATCATAATGGAACTGCCTATGATCTATTTCATTAACATGCAGTCTTCAACCCAAATAAATGTATTATTTGCCCTATGAGAGCAAATCCATTTACAGGACAGCAAATGTTAACATCCTGTAGCCTACAGCAGAAGCATGATGCATCAGCACCAATAGAGACCTCTGCCTTAGCCCCCAAACTGTTGTCAAGGTAGAAAATAGAAGTAGCCTATGCTAAACTACATATACATATTCGCTGAGCAGTGCATGATTGCTTTATATTAGCATAAGCTACTAGCATTTGACTGAGTCACATTACTAAAATAGCTCCTGTAGTAAAATGCAAAGGAGAGCGAGGTCAAAATGTTGTTTTACTGCGGTTATTCACTGTCAGCCCTGAACTAATGACACTACATTGTACTGTTAGGCTAATCAGAGCCCTGTATCTATGCTACTATGCTATTAGCATCAACACCACTGCCTGATACAAAATATGGTATCCGTTTGATTTAAATAGTGTATTCATGACGCGTCATCAGTCGGCCATGTTGGCTGCACTGAAAGCAAACAATGCCACTGAATTGAACAAAACTTGCATATTTTGCTGATTATTGCTGCTAAAATGGTCAATTATTGTCATGTTTTGGGCTGTACTAATCGATCGGACTGGGAAAAATATTTGGAGTACTACAGACTGCCAAAAGTTATAACAAATCAAGGAGGAGAGTGTAAAAACTGTCTGAGGAACAAAAGGCATTTGTGGTTGGCCAAACCGAACCAGGATTTCCAGGGCAAGAAACTTGACAACATTCATGTTTGTTCTTATAATTTCCAGTCAGGTATTAGGCTAATATCTTAATGGATACTGCTCGTACATACTTTTACCACATATAAAGTTTAGTTTTTTAAAACATTGCACTCTTTCCTGTTTACCAAGTCCTTCTATATATGATTAATAGCTTCCACATATTTTTTCCATGGTTAGACAGCATAAATTAGTAGAACAACATCTTCAGTAGTATATTAACCATGCAATCCATGCTGTTGTTTACATCAGAGTATCTCTAATATGGCTGCACATCCAAACTGTGACATAAGTGCAAACCCTCTATTAGGCCTTAAAGTTCTGAATAATTAAGGGCGTGGTCACCTGAGTGACAGGTGGATTGCCGCTGCTATGTCAAGCTATGTGGGCGTGGTTTCAGCTACCAAGCACCTCAGCTCCACCCATGTCCTGCCTCTTTGCCCATTTTCGATTATACGGGAGTAGCGCGATGCCAAGATGGCGATGACCAGCTCTGCCCACTTCGGGCTTTAAAAATGCTCTTCAGAAACCTACGGGTGATGTCAAGTTTTTTTAATATAGCGCTTTTAACAATACAAATTGTGTCAAAGCAGCTTCACAGTATTAAATAAGAAAATAGTGTGTCAGTAATGCAAAAGGACAACAGTAAACACTCAATTTCAGTTAAAGGCAGTTCTTCATTGAATCATTGAATTCCGTGATGTCATCATCCAGCTCAGTTCAGTTCAAATAGTATCAGTGCAATCAAGTTGACGATTTCACTGGAATTTAAGTGTCCCCAACTAAGTTAGCCAGAGGTGACAACGGCAAGGAATCAAAACTCCAACAGTGACAGAAATGGAGAAAAAAAAAAACTTAGGATACACCAGGCTGAGTCTTCTCTGGCCAGATGAAACTAGCAGTTTATTCCAGGCTGCAGCAAAGTCAGATTGTGCAGAGGACTTATCTGGTTCCTGCGGTCTTGTGCATCACGGACACAACGTGCATTTTATACAGTCTGTAGTCTCTGCAGTAAAGTAATAGGAGTTTATGATGGGTGAGGTCACAAACAGAGGGGCGTTTTCGACCATATTATCTGACTGGCTCACGTCATAGTGATGTTTATGTTTAGGGGTGGTGTCAGGTAAGGTGCCTTTTGAAAACACCCACAAAGTCATAAACTTTATCCCGCCCACCCCTCTCTTCCACTTCACTTCCTGTCAGCTCTTCTGTATACTGTCCTATTGTAATACAGGCAAAAATTGCAAAAAAATTAAATCTTAAAAAAAAGTTTGGGGTCAGTAAGAGTATTTTATTTTTTTTAAGAAAGTAAGAGTTTTATTCAGCAAGAACAAATTCAATTAATCAAAAAAGTGACTAAATACATTTATATGATTACAAAATATTCATATTTATAATATCACAAAATATTTATATTTGAAATAAATGCTGTTCTTTTGAACTGTATATTAAACTAAAGAATCCAGAAAAATTTTTTTTTGAAGGAGCACATGTGTTTTCAACAGCGAAAATAATAATAAATAATGTTTCTTGAGCAGCAAATCAGTATATCTGGATGATTTCTGAAGGATCATGTGACACTAAAGACTGGAGCAATTATGTTGAAAATTCTGTTTTTCCATCACATATATTATAAAATGTATTAAAATAGAAAACAGTTGTTTTAACTAATGTTGTTTAATAATGTGCTCCATCATTTGTAATTATTATTTTCAACTGTTTTGACTGAAACTAGTCCCAAAAGCAATTACACTATTCATTTAGTATGAATAAACTGGATAATGATCAAAAGTTTGACCCATAAACTAAACTTGTACAGCAAACGTTTCCAACTACACTCATTAAATTAGACAATCAAATCAGTCTCATATTTCTTTTTTAAGAGTAGACATAACCTATCATCTGGCTCGCCACAGCTCCCAAAATCAATTCGCCATCATCGTCTGTACAACTGGCAATTCAACAACTTATTACATTTGTTATATTGAGCTCCATCTGGCCAGGGTCATTTGCCTTTTTAATTCAGTTGTCTTCTGTTCTCTAATTTCACATTTACAAATGGTGTCGACCACAGCACCAAGCTGCACCCCGTCAGCTGTGGGAAATATATTTTCATACGAATATGCCAGCAGTCCACGGCCATAAATTTGTCAGGCGGTGTTATTAATAGATAGTAACAGATGTTTACTGATTGTTGATTACCAGTCATGTTGACCAGAGAAATCTGTTCATAAATGGAGCGGAATTTATTGCGAGGCTCGACGCAGTCCTCTTCTCTTTGGCAGGACACGCCGCACTGCCGACTCGTGTTGCGACAAACTCGCCCATTTTTTTCCACAAAGGTACCGAGGCATATGTTCCACCGCTGAGAATGACACAGGCACGCCACCGTTTATGACTTATTTGTGCGCAGCTCGCCGAGACCAGGAGGAAACAACTGTTTGGCCGCTGACACCTCGTCTAGCAAAACAAATAGCTGGGAAGTTCTGGCATGCCAGTCACTTGCCACTCACCATCAATGACTGTGGGAAGCACTGCGATTAATCTTTCAGTAAGTAGGACGGCCCGTTCAACTACCGAGCGGGACCTTTCGTACGGATCGCGCTATTCCAAAACCGTCCCACGCAAGGACGGCACGGTACGTGCTGCACATACGTGACCACCTCGCCTGCTATTTCAAAGTCACGGACGCTGTCGCTTTAAGATGGAAATCATAGCTGTCATGCGAGCGACTCATTTGGTGACCTTAATCTCAAGTTCACGCAGACAGATAATAAATAAGAGGAGGAATATGAGGAGCAGGAACAGAGATATATTAATGTGGTAAAGTGATAGCGCACAGACAGGAGTTGAGACCTTCAGCCGGGGGGCGAACAAGGTGTACCCGTTTAAAACAGACAGAGGGAGAAAGGGTACAAACACGTAACCAAAAGCGTGAGACGTATAAAACGGCATCGAGACGGACAGCCTCTTGAGAGAGCGATCATTTCCGCGTGCAACTCCTATTTACAACTTGCGGGGAGCTCTGGACAACAAGCTGCAAACACTGACAAGTTATAAAACTTTAAGGGAGCTGTAAATAGCTCTGTCATTCCATCTCCAGTGTTATATTACCAGGACGCATTTATCCGGTCGGCGCTAAATCTTTATTCTTCCCAAAAAGGCAGTGGGAGACACAAGAAATAAATTGCGAGCGGACAAGAGCAAATGACTGGTTAATCAAATGAACAAAATGTGCATCACAGGGGACCGTCGTAAATATTGACAACAGGCATTGTCAGTTTTAAGAAATGGAGAGAGAGGGAAAAAAATCGTTTGCTATTGCTTTCCTTTCACTGTTATGTTTATGTCAGTCCCTGGAAACAGTTTGTATCCTCCAATAAATTTTTACAGTTGCTTCACCTGCCTGATATCCTTCAGCCATTTCCTTCAGATGCTGTCAAACACGCCAACTATAATATATGGCCCCTCCAATGAGAACAGCTGTAGCCATTCTCTCGGCTGCCTCTTGTACCCCGTCCTGCATGAAATAATATATCAAGATTAATTGATTTCCTGTCACTCTCAGAGAAAAGAAAATTAATTTTCATGTATCTTTTCCCCCAACCTAGCATATGAATTTTGTACATGGCAAGTAATTTAAGTTTTTTAATTATTCATGAGAGCAAAGTAAGAAAAAAAAAACAAAAAACATGATGGAGTGGGCTGCTCATAGCCCGAAGGCCGTGGTTCAAGTTTGAGTCCGTGCCTGCCTAGACAACGCTCCCTAATGCGTGTATTAATAATTGATGTATTTACATATATCTCAGCTCAAGTCTGATTCCTCTCAGAAGGACCTGAGAGCCTGGATCAGCAGTCATACACATGTGACTGCTCTGATAGGCTACAGGGAACTAATGTGCTACACAGTCTGGCAGCCATTTTGAAACACTTCAATGAGGCCTGTGTTAGAAGCACAGGAATGTTCACTTCAATTACTCAGCACTACCAATACGAGAGTATAAATGCGTGCATGATATTGCAAAATTATGTTACATTTTCCAGGCACTATGTTAACACCGCTAGTTGTATTTGTTACAGTTCTGCATTGCTTTGCTGACTGTAATAAGACATAATAGTACTAATACCACCACCACTACTACTACTACTACTAATGATAATAGTGATGATAATAATAATAATAATTGATTTAAATAATATTAAATTAAAATTAATAATAATAATAATAATAATAATAATAATAATAATTGATTTTACTTACTTTTATTTTGTTTGTATTGTTATAGCAGGGATAATATTTATGTTATATTTATGTTCATTTTAATAGCTATTTAAATACTTTTGTCATAACTATTAGAAATAAAAATAACAATAATGCAATTTTTAATAATAAATTGCAATGCAGGTCCATAACATAAATATTATCCTTGCTATAATAACAAAATAAAATAAAACCAACAACATCATGAATAAATATTTTTAATAATAATAATAATAATAATAATAATAATAATTATTATTATTATTATTATTATTATTATTATTAAAAATATTTATTCATGATGTTGTTGGTTTTATTTTATTTTGTTATTATAGCAAGGATAATATTTATGTTATGGACCTGCATTGCTTTGTTAAGTGTAATAACAGAAGAGTAAATTTTTTAAATAGTCATTTAATTATTTTTGTCATAATTACTTTTAGCAGTAGTAGTAGCAATGAGTTATTACATTTAGTAGTAGTAGTACTACTGCTACTACTAATAATACATCATATTAAAATATTTTTTTAATTATTCATGTTGTTGGCAATATTTAAATGTATTAAACATATACTTAATAAAAACAACAAAATAAATGCCAATATTTCCTGTAATATAAGTAAATTAGCCAATTTTGTTTAAATAATGGATTGCAGAAATGAGTACACCCTATATGTAATTCAGCAAATGTCTAATATTCTAGTACTTAATATGTCCTCCAGAACATTAAGTATACTGCTCTGACCCTTCTTGGCACTGAGTGTACAAGTTCATGGCAAATTTTCACATCTGTCCTGTTTAACTCCTGGAGGACAACCTCCTTAAAAGCCCTGGTCTCTAATGGGGAGTTTTGCTTAGCTCGTCTCTACAGAATCCCCCACAGCTGCTCAAGAGTGTTAATTCTGAGTGAAATACATGTCCACTGAAGGATTTTTACCTTGGGAGTATAAATATCCTCATTGTCATGCTGAAAAAAATGGCCAATAATGCAGGGAATGAGGGGAGGGTAGCATCTGCAGTTTCAGTTTTTTTGTATTACATCACACAGTAGTGTGTGAATTCATGACAGCACTGATAAAGCACAGCTCCCTCACACCTTCAGCACTCATACATCCCTGTAGAAGAGCTTTACTACCACTGAACGTCACTGTAGGTACCAGGCACTTCTCGCTGTACTCCTCCTGTAGCAACACCAGAACATTTTGGATGCTTTTGGATCCGAAATGATTGACTTGGTCCCTTGACACCAGAGTATGGATTCCCAGAAGTCTCTATTTTGCTTTGGCTACAGTAGGTAATTCTAGTGGTGACAATAACCATGCGTGTCACTTCTGTAGGCTGCTTCGTACTCTGTGAGATAAAGTGTCACTCTTTTCATAGCTTTTGCCGGCTCTGATACTCTTACATGGTATTTCTCCGCCTCATTTTGTAGCAAAAATTCACTCATCATTAAATGAAAACTTAAAGTGAAGGCCTGGTTATTTCAGGAGCCTTGTCACAAGTCCATTGTTTTTGAATGTCAGTGCTACTTCTGCTATATTTTCACACTTAAAACAATAATTGGGTATTCCTCTTGTACCACTGTCCTCTTTTCTGCTAAGAAATAATTCACCTGGCAGTTCTCTCCCAAATGGTTTCATTGTTGACAGCATTAAGTCTGTGTATTATTCAGTAGGCTATAAAACACCTTTAACTGTCAGGAAATTACTTGTCTTTAAAAGTTTTGGTTCAGTATACTTACCGGTTGATCAAAAATAGCTTTAAACCTACACTTTTGTTTTCTTTTTTAGTTTTATTTAGTAACTTTCAGGAGGGTGTACTCATTTTTGCAACACAACATTTTATCACTTTGACAGGAAAATCTTAATTTGCTAAATAATTTTGACATTCTTCTTTGGTAATTGATCAAGCAGGCCTGTTGGAACATTATATCTCCTAATATGTCTTTCAAGTGAGGAGTAATTGCTCAATTTGTTAAGTTTTAGAGGGGGTGTACTCATTTATGCTGTGCACTGTATATATATCTGTTCCCACACTCCACACTAAACAATACTGACATCCAGATATTCTGTCTGCACTATTTTTAATTGTTGGTCTTTGTACACATACATCAGATGCATGTTGCTTTACCATATTTACGATACTTCTGTAGGAAAGAAAATAAAAATTATTATTTCGAGGCTAGGGTACTACAATCTTACCATATAGCAGCCATGCAACACTACCACAAATGACAAGCAGAGACTAGCGAATGCATTATATGTGTTAATATAAAATCATGTCGGGTAAGTTTTTTGAAAACCCCCAGCATGCCTGTGGATGATTGTGAAACTCCCAGGGGCGCCTAAGTAAAATACCAGCTGCTGCATAAGCAAAGAGTTTGAAAGTGCAGGCCCGAATGGAGGATGCCATCTCCCCGCTGCCAGAGCCCTTTAGAAGACCTGTCAGCCAGCCGGCCAGAGATTGATGCGTGAGCCATGTACTGCTCCACAGCACTACATGTGACATGACAACCATGATGAATGGGAGCCAATTATATTCAGGAATGGGCTGTTTTTTTCTAATATGCTGCCACCAATCACCAGCATGTGATCTGCAGAGGAGGCCAAGCCTTAGGAAAATAAACCCAGGGAAAAGTTCAGAAACGAGCAACCGGCATCAGGCGCAGACCCGTCACGGGGCGACCCGAAATTGATAAGCGATAGTCGAACCGCAGGAGCAAACTATGTTTGACCCTTATTTCGCCCGGAACTGTGGTTAGCATGGAAGCTAATTACAGAGCAGTGTGTATTTCAATCTTCTTAATGTCGCAAATATGGGACTAGTTAAATTGGTCTGTCTAGTGAGAGGGTCTAATTATTGTGAAAAAGTCTAATTAGCATTTAGTGGAACACCAAAACAACCGCGGCAAAAATTTTACTAATTCTCCCATAAACAGCGTTCACAGTGTGCAATCAAGCTGCTTTGCAACACAATGAGAATTAATGGCATCGCACCACAATGGTAAATCCTACAACTCCTGCTGAGAGCGTTAAATCATTTCTCACTGCACACAGACTGTTCCCATCAACCGCAATTCCCAGGAATCCTAATAAGCATATCTTTCCCATTAATATCATACAGCCCCAATTATCTGCAATTTCAGAATATGCTTTGGCAAATAATTAGCTAGATGACCCTTAGGATATGGGTGAAATAGCGCTGCGGGGTTGCACGAGACTTGGCCTTTTGTGTGCTCCGTCGTTTCCAGGCCTCGCGTTCGACTGCACAAAACACTGTCGGCTTGTGTTGAAGGAAGCTTGCCGGATTGATGCAACTTCTGCGTATGTATATACACAATGGAAAGAATGAAGATTAACAACACGACCGAATTTATGTAAGCAATCACTTATTGTTAATAGTTTTCACCCAGCGCTGTGTGATCTGCTCCGCATGTGGACGGATTCCGCTGACCCCGGCTGGAAAACGTGGAAGATGTCCCGGCGACATTTAGACCTGTGTTGATGGTGGAACGAATGGGGAGAGAAAGCACAAGCCTCATTTGCTTCTTCAACACATGGCATTTATTGTCGTCTACTGATAGATTATTTACTTTCTTTGTCATCTGGAGTTAATGTTCCTTGTCTTGGTAACAAAAACAGTTTAGAAAGGCAACTTCCACAAGTCAAACTCTGTAGTTTCCCAGACCGTTCTCTGCTATCTATCTCCATTCAAACACTCTCTATTTATTTTGGATAAGTTAAACAACTTTTGTTATGTCAACCCTATGCTGGCACAGACCGCAGCAGCAGATTCATCACTATAATACTTAAAAGGAAGGGGGGAAAAAAGAAAGTGGGCTCAAGAAAACATTTTTAAGCCCAAAAGGAGATAAATTAAATGTTAGGCTTAAAGGGATAGTTCACTCAAAAATGGAAAAAAAAAAAAAGTCATTCCATATTTCCTCTATGGAACTATGCCAAATAATGACAATTTTTACAAAATCTTTTACTGAAAACATCAAATGTATAACAGTGTTGGCTGTTTATAAGTACACATATTTAATGCCTTATTTAGGGACTTTTTTAGATCCTTTTTTTCCATTAGTATTTTTCTGGATTCTGTTTTTTTTTTTTCATTTGAATTTTTTTAATTCTGTTTTTTCCATTTGAATTGTTCTAGACTTTAATGGTTAAATTAAATTGCATTAATCAAAAAACATGTCTAATTAGTTGAAATCATGAAACTTACAAATATTTAACAAATATTACATTTTTAAGACCCAATTAAATTTTTTTTCTCTCAATTCTTTTATTTTTTAAATTCTATTTTAATGATTTCATTAGTTTAATAATCAAAATTATCTCAATTTTTTTTTTCAGAAATACTCTTACATTTTTTTCTTAAATATTCCTTAAAAATACTTTTTCTGATAATTTTTTTTTACTAGTAGTAGTAATGCTATTATTACATTAAGTAATATATTTCTGTCACGCCAAGTTAAACCAAACTTTTATTTGCTGTGAAGACCTTTACGTTTCTGTTTGTATATGAAATGACCATATATTTTTTTTTCTCAAATGAAATGGTAAAATGCTAATGAAGTAACTCTCAGAGCAGTTCTAGAGAGGTTATGTATTCATGTACTCATATATTGAGGCGGCAGAGGCTGAAAACACTGCAAACATCATGCACGCTTCAGTATGTGTACTAAACTGTGATTAGTTTAAAACTTAAGCCTTTTAATGAAGAACAATACTTTCAAGCAGTCTAAAAGATAAAGACCAAAGATAAAATATGATATTGTCTGTTCATCTGTTCTGTATTCATCTAAGAATGTTAGCTTACCTCTAGATGCATACTAAACAGGGGTCCTAACCAGTGGCCTTCTTTCTTCATAAAACAGCTTGGAATATGCATTAATCCCAAGAAACTTCACTTGAATATATGAGCCAGAAGACCTTCATACTACCGTGATCACTCCATGTTTTTGAGTGGCCTTGCCAGTTACTATACATTATATATAGAGGCGTGTAAGAATGTATCGGAGGGCACTGGTGTGAATAATATTCACTTAGCTGGCAGAGCCATAATGGTGTAGATTTACTGTTTGCCACTTGCAGATTATCAGTGAGAATCATATAAAATCCAGTGCAGCGGCACAGAAAGCGGGTGGAACAGGAGGCCACAAGGATGTTCACTGGGAACATGAAGCCTTGACTTGCCATTCACCAGCAAAAAATACCATAAAGCACTATGACACTTTTGTTTGGAATACTGAATAAAGTATTCAAAGGACTTACTCTTGAAGAATTAGTTCACTTCCAGAATTCACTTCCAAATTTCCTGATAATTGCTTACCCCCGTGTCATCCAGGATGTTCATGTCTTTCTTTCTTCAGTCGAAAAAAAATTAAGGTTTTTGAGGAAAACATTCCAGGATTTTGCTCCATATAGTGGACTTCAATGTGGATCAACGGGTTGAAGGTCCAAATTGCAGTTTCAATGCAGCTTCAAAGGGCTACATGATCCCAGCCGAGGAGTAAGGGTCTCATCTAGCGAAACGATCTGCCATTTTCTTAAACAAATTAAAAAAGTATACTTTTTAACCTAGCTTAAATTGCAGTTTCAGTGCAGCTTCAAAGGGCTCTACATGATCCCAGCCGAGGAATAAGGGTCTCATTTAGCAAAACGATCAGCCATTTTCTTAAAAAAACTAAAAAAGTATATACTTTTTAACCTAGCTCTGCGATGTGCGACTTCACGGTTAATGTAATCACGTTGGAAAAGTCACACACGGTTAGTTCTTCGCCTGTGTACACCTGTCCAAAAAGGTAGGGTAGAGCTAAAAACTCCATCTCATTTTGACCTTTCCAATGCGTAAAGTCGAACTACTGCAAGACAAACATTTGTGGTTAAAGTACAGAAGTTTCACTAGATAAGACCCTTATTCCTTGGCTTGGATCATGTAGAGCCCTTTCACTGCCAAAAAATGCTTTTCTTACTTAGATTTTTTGTCTTGTTTCCAGCCAAAATATCTACAAATTAAATCAATAAGGAAGTAAAAAAAAATGTTTTCTTGTTTTCAGAAAAAAAAAAGTCAAAATTAAGTGAGTTTTTGCTTAGAACAAGCAAAATAATCTGCCAATGAGGTAAGCAAATTTCATATTTAAATTAAAGATCATTTTTCTTTCCCCATTGGCAGAATATTTTGCTTGTTTCAAGCAAAAACGCACTTAAGCTTGACTTGTTTTGTCTGAAAACAAGACAATTTTTACTCGTCTAGAAAATCCTTCTTGATTTAAGAATTTGTAGATATTTAAAAATTTAAAAGTCCAAGACAAAAAAATCTAAGTAAGAAATGCATTTTTTTGCAGTTTTGAAGCTGCATTGAAATAGCAATTTGGACCTTCAGCCTTCTGACCCCCATTGAAGTCCACTATATGGAGAAAAATCCTGTAATGTTTTCCTCAGAAACCTTAATTTCTTTTCGACTGAAGAAGGAAAGACATGAACATCTTGGATGGCATGAGGGTGAGTAAATTATCAGGACATTTTTATTCTAGAAGTGAACTAATCCTTTAGGAATAAAGTAAGAAATAATCAAAAAAAAAAAAAAAAGGTAACACTTTATCCATTATTCAACAGTTTTTGGTGCCAACACCTGGCAACACTGATTATCACTAAGGCAATGCAGTGGTTGTGGGAAAGCATAATTTAAAGGAAAATTCTAACCAATAAATCAAGAACTACTAAGAGAGAACAAAGTTCAACTCACACACACAAGAAACAGCCATTTTAACATCCATATTTTGTAGAGACTCTCTTTAAGATCATCTAGCTCTTGTACTTGTATTTATGTGGCTTTGTACACTGCCTACCCTCTGTTATGATTCAATTTTAGAAATTACAGTAAAAACGAAAAACAAACATAACATGTATGTCCTGAAACTCTTTTTCTATTAACATATATGTTCTGAAACTCAATGGGACATTTGCTAGGAGGGAAATTTAAAGACTAGAGCTTTTGAAACTTTCAGTGCTCTGATCCAGAAAGTCTAAAGTGAATGAAATTGACCACAGTCTTAGTAAACTCAACAATGAGTCTGATGCTCCTCAAGAGTCCTGTAAAATGTCCAAATTTTCTTCACGGATGCTCTCCACAAACCCTGTTCATTGTACATTACTATTTAAACTGTACTGCCATCATCTCTCTCTTTATCTAACTTCCTTTGATTCACTCTCTCTTACTTCTGCACAGAAAAAAATATAGTCTCGTCTTTGCATAATATGTATGTGTGTGTGCTGGTGTGTAAGTGTGTTTATTATGTTTTTATCAGTGCCACACTTTGTCATAAATCAAAGCGATATGGTCTGACAAACAATCCAATATCCAAGGTTAAGAAAACAAAGAGAGGATAAATCACCCCAGTGTCATGTTCAATTTTTACAACAGCATTAAGCCACAATAACAGTAACAGGAGCTAAATTGTTATAAGAACACTACACAATCAACTGTACTCCTCGAAGACATACATCCTCAATGAGAAACAACTCTCATCATATTCCCCTTGCTGTCCCACCGCTGGCAGACCCTCTCAGCACTGTACAGATAACAGCTCATAACACAAAACTGACTACTGCTGCTACAACTACTACACATCATTACTAATATACAGTGACAAAAACATAACTGTATTCATTTAGTGAAGTAGGGGCTTCTCAAAACTAACTTTACTACTAACTGTTAATAATTAGGAGTTTATTGGGGCAAATGTTTTAGCTAATAGTTAGTTAATAGTGAGAACTGTTCCCCAAACTAAAGTGTAACCATATATGAGTACTTTGTGAGAAAAGTGAATAAAAGTTAGGTTTTTCATAATTCAAAGTTTACATGAACAATGAATCCAAAACAGTCCTCGATGTTTATGATTTGTGTAATATCCCAGATGAATATCAGAACTGAACGAACACTCTCTATCCAAGAAACAGGTCGGTGATTAAACAAATGCTTCAGAATCTTGCCATATTTACATATTAAAATGATTCACCTCCAAAAACAGATGCTTTCTGTCTCGTTGCCCAGACCGTGTGAAATGTGTGGATGATGTGAGACACTATTTATGTGCCTGGAGAATCAGGCATAAATGGATAACCACAAAGTGTCTGTAAATATGTACACATATTGTGGATTTATGCACAGCAGGAAATGTGGAGTAATGTTCAATCAGCGCAGTCAACTATACATCAAAATGCTCAAACGGACTAACTTTAAATAAACTACAATCAATCTGAATTTTCAGAAGCATTATAAATTCTGCATTAAAGTTAACATTTCTGGAAAAAAAGAATAAATAAAATGCACAAGATCACCATTTATATCATCGCATCACCCATCTCTAAAACATGCTCTATTTTTAAAGCACTAACACACTATTGACATAACAGTACGACTTTCTATAAAGCTGCTTGTGAAAAAAGCAATACAAATAAATTTGACTTGTCGTAACATTTCTAAACAGAATCAGAAGTTGTAATGGTTTTTTGAAAGTATTGCTATATGCTACAGTACAAGCAAAACTTGATATAATCACATCAACATTCCCACTTATACTATACACAGTGTTTCATTAAGAAACACTATTTCATAGTAAACAATTTTTACATGTATTTCTATTTACAAACCTGCAAAAAAAAAAAAAAAAAAAAAAAAAACACATGCATGATAATCAGTCTAATAAAAGGATAGGCAATTTTATAGAAATTCTTAATTAAATCAGTCTGTTTCTCAAAAATACTATTTCCGAAATTATCAAGAGCATATTTGATATAGCATATAAATAAGCTAATATAGTAGGGCCCTATGAAATCGGTTTTATTTTTTCCCAATTTTTAAATTTTTTTTCCCCTTTCATTTATTTTTTTGGATTTCATTTTTTTCCGTTTTAATGGTCAGATTTAAAAAAAAATCATTCAAAAAGAATGTCTAATTAATTGGAATCATGAAACTTTAACAATTTAACAGCAAATTATTAAAAGTTAAACAAAAATGTATTATTATTATTATATAATTATTTATTTATTTATTTATTTATTTATTTATTTATTTTATCTCATTCTGTTCTTTTTCCAAATTATGGTTTCCATTCATTTTCATTAATTTTTAAAATAAAATTTTATATCAAATTATTATTCAATCAAATTATTAAATTATTTATTTATTTATTTAATTTTTTGTGTTTCTGTGTGAGCTAATTTTTCTGGTAAATAAATTCTAGTCAATGTTTTTTTTTTCTGATAAATATTCATTAAAATAATGTTTTAATAACAGTAGTAGTAGTATATCATTAGATTAAACAATTTATTTCTGTCACAGTTTATTCAAGTAAACAAACTTTTATTGACAGATTGCTGTGAAGACCGTTAAGTTTTCTCAAAAGAAACGGTAAAATGCTCATGAAGTGACTCTCAGTGCAGTTCTAGAGATTATGTTTATGTGTTAATGTAGTCATATATTGAGGCTGAAAACACCGCAAGCATCACACGTGCTTCAGTATGTGTGTAGTAAACTAAACCGCGTGTCTGCGCCATTCATTCACACAGAGACACAAAGAACATGGAGGATTCATATTTAAATATTATTGTTGTGGCTTAATATTCACAGACACTAGTCCTTATATGCCTTATACTGATCTACTTTTGATTTATCCATCCAAAATTGGGCAATTTTGTATACCGTTTTTATGACAGGATTTTCAGCCTGGTCTTATTGTTTATACGTAAATATTATAACGTAACATTTACAAGCACAAAATGTAATTTTTTTTTATTTTTATTGATGCTAAATTGTACAATTTAGACATATTTCAACATTTAAAACGTAAAAACCACTACGTATATTCAGCTAAAAAACTAAATATTTACATCTCTTTTCTAACAAGATATTTGTATCAATGCATTTTTATCATTTTATCGATAAGCAATTTTGATTTTTAGACCCCTAACCTAACTAAACCCATTTTATAGCGAATATGTAAGGGATAATCAACGGTTTGCCGTGCGTTTAAAATGCATTTAAAATGCATTTAAAATGCACTTCGCGGAGGCAACCACCCTCCGCTTCGCGTCGGGCGGTTATTAGCCTCCACGTCGTGCATTTAAAATCCTTTAACGCACGGCAAGCCGTTGATTATCCCGCTTATTCCATGGTTATAGACAAATTAAAACTAGGATTGATACTTGCAGCGCAAAATTTGACTGAATGGATAAAAAAGACGGTTATTTTCGTCAGTTATGACACGCAGCTCTAGCATTCTGGCCGCTTCAAATCAGACCTAGAGATTAAATAGTCCGTTAAAATCACATTTATTTGAATGAAATATAGCATTTGTTTCAGTAGATTATCGATCGACCAAGAGAGAGTGTGAAGGCAAGAGAGATGACAGTTGTGTGTGTGTGTGCGTAACGTTACCTGCCTGCCTGCTGCGCGTCTCTCTCTACAAACAACGATTCATTCAAAAACAGCAGCTTTACCACCCCGTTGCTGAGGAATATAATGTAGCGGTCTACTATCTATGCTATTTTAATAAGGATCGCAGGCAAACGCTGACAAGAAGTTTATGTATGTGCGCAGCACAATGCGATCTCCTCTCTCTCTCTGTGCTTTTGCGTGCATCAATTAAAGCAGCGCATTAATATAGAACGGTGATTAAACTGACTTGGAACTACCTGTGCATTAAAGGGTTTTACTGCACACCTGCCAGCCAATCAGAATCCAGTATCCAGACATTCCATGGAATAAAAAAAGATATACAACGATATAAACGACATAAAATGACCATTTTAATAATAATATAGCATTAAAAATATATATATTTTATAGCTGCTAATCCTACTCCTACCTCTAAACCTAACCATAACTATTTCTGTACAGTATAAGAAAAACATGACAGACAGATAGATGCAATAACAAAAAATGTCAAAAGCAGTACCAAAGGCAGTCTAAATGGCGATGCATTGCTGCTGCAGTCCTCTTTGGCGGAATACGGAAGGTTTGTTAAATTAAATAGCCAATATTTGCTTTTACAGCTTTGTCTTGCTTTTCAAAGAAAAAATTACAATTACAAAACAACAATTTAAAAATATTTAACACTGAACATTTTTAACATTCTAGTAGACATTATAGCCTATCAACAAAGCACAATTTAGCTTAAAATTAATAAGTTAGTAAAATAATATTTTTCGGCCATTTTTAAGTACTTCTTTTTGCTGACAGCAGCAGATTTATGAATGATTCTCAACAAGCAGATTTGAACCCTGGCTAACAAGCTTGTGCAGCGCTGTCAGAATAAACACAATTTGTGTGCGTATTAGACAACATAACATTGTGTAGTTTATTTACTAATGGTTTAAGGCCATTTGGCGATTTCATTCATCATACAGTAACCAGCAACAACCACCCCTTTCGATTCTCATGGAAGACATGCGATGCAGTTTCTAAACAGTCTCATGCTGTCGGTGCTTGTAATGATTTTTGCGTCTTTCTCTGACAGTTTTAAAAGCTTCCACACTGCCGACATGTTTGCTGCATTAGTGCGCGCCTTTATTTGCTCACGTCACGTCATTGTTCGGTATAATTTATTCTGCCTTTTCGCTTATTTTCGGTTAATTTCGCTTGCCGAACATTCGGTGCATCCCTATTAAAATGCTGAAAAAACCTAAGAATTTGTACATTTAGATGCTGTAAATATGTCAGCATCGTATGTTTTGGTGTCAAAATGTAAGAAAATGTACAGTTTTTAGAACCACATTTTAAGTAAAATACATAGAAATTATCATGAGATCACATTGGGATTCTGGGCCCTACTATAGACGCACACACACTCTCACACACACACTCAAGAGTTAAGTTGTCCATAAACTATATTATGGATCTATAGGTCATAAGATACAAGTCATATCTTGTTTGCTGAGATTTGTTTGCTAACTTTGCATGCTGCAAATGTAACCCACACCGACGCACAGACACAGAGCTCAAGCTCTGAAGGAGGAAAGCAACGCGCCTCACACTAGACAAAGACACAAGCATTTATAACCTTAAAAATGACTCCTGGGCAGCAGGTATCCAATTATTCGTTACCCAGGAAGCAGTGCTAAATGGAGAGCCTCGATGATTTACTCGCAACCTCTCCTTTTATTAAAACACTTTGTCTTATTGTTTTATTGATTTACAATCCGTCCTACTTTTTTGGCATCTGAAAACAATCAAGCAGCAGAGCAGCAGAATGTTTGGACATTAATCGTTAAAAGACAGTGTTTTATTCCTGGCCAGGGGTTTGCCGCACCAGCTGCTATGCATTCTGGTAAAAGCGAATGATTTATGGCCTCGTCGCCATAACGATGAGGCAGACTCATTAACATATCGACAGCACCCAAGATGGATCATCAGCATTGATTATTTCATGGCCTGTTGATGCCCATTTGTTAAAAAGAGAGAGGAAGGGAAGCGAGCGAGGAGAGGGGGAGAGGGAGGAGCCGCTTCGCCAATGAAAGAGGATTTCTGGCTGTTTTATTACTGTATCTTCAGCACGCCGCCACCGCCGCAGACAGACAGCGCGGGCTGACAGGCCTTCTCACAAGAGCCATCATGGAGCTGTCGAGCTTAAATAAATCAGCCATTGACAACTATTAAGCAATCTGCAGTGCTTTGTGGATCTATACACAAAGAGAATGGCTCTCGGTGGACAGTGTGACACAAAGCTCTCTCTTTATGACAGTAATAAAGCATTCCAGCATTTCTGGGGATGCATTAAACTATCAATGTCATGCTTTCCCCACAACTGAAAAGTAGACTGTCATTTATGTTATGTTAGATTATGTTATGATATCTTAGCAGCCTCAGTTTTACCACCTGCTACTCTACACATACTATTTGACTACTGTTTTCATCATGTCTCATTATCAAATGAGAGATATCGATCCGCCCAGACTCTCGCATGTCACGAAACTGACATTTACTCTCACTGCGTGTCATTTTAAAGACGTGGCCTTCGTTTCTAAAGAACGCATTTGCTCTCAAATCATAAAAGAGTCGTTAGTAAATCGTAAAAGGGTGTTTCCTCAGCTATGGGCAATTTTGGCCCTGTGAACTCCCTTAAAACAAACGCTAACACCTTACACAATACATTTATTACACTATTTATTCATCTTTGTTAATAAAAAATACATTCATTCATTGTTTGTTCATGATAGTTCAACGTGCATTAACTAATGCTGACAATCATCATTTGTGATTTGCATTAGTAAATGATTAAATTAACATTAAGGTTAATAAATGTTGTAGCAGTACTGTTTATTCTTAGTTCATGTGAACTAAAGCAGTTAACTAATGTTAACTAATTAACCTTATTGTAAAGTGTTACCAAACAAACTTTTGTGCACATTATGCATTTTGTGTAAAGAAATTATGTGGTGGAAAGTCTGACTGCTAAGGCTAATGTAACAGCTAGCTAAATACATACAATTTAGACATTTTTATTTTATTTCACAATGTAGATTAAAAAAAAAAAAAAAGATATCAAAAAATATATATTTAAATATATATTTAAATATTTTTTTAAAATATATATTTTAAGATGTTTTTAGTAGTTTATGATTAAAATAAACAAAATTATATATATATGCTAGTTGTTAAATATATATATATATATATATATTTAACAACTAGCATTTTATGTGCCCTAAATACACACAATTCCTTTTTGGTTTAGTTTTTTACTTTTTGTTATTGTTGTTGTAGTTTTTATAATATTTAAATATATAAAATATTTAAATTTAAAATGTTGACATTTTTAGTTTATTTCAACATTAAGATTAATTTAAAAAGATTTTACATTTTAAGATTGTTTTAGTTAATGATTTATAAAATAATATATAACATTGTATGTGCCCTAAATACACACAATTCCTTTTTGGTTTAGTTTTTTTTTTTTTTTTTACTTTTTGTTATTGTAGTCTTATATATATATATATATATATATATAAAAAATATAAATATATATATATTTTTTTTTATTATGCAAAATTTTACAAACTTACACATTTTAAATCAATTAAAATGAGAATAATACATTTTGAGATGGATTTTTGTAGTTTATGATTTATAAAATTATATAATTATTATATAATATAAATTATATAATTATTATATATATATACACATTTTATGTACCATAAATACACACAATTCTTTTTTGGTTTTGTTTTAGTTTTTGTTGTCTTTTCTTTTCTTTTCAAATACTCTGCATAATTTGATACATTTCTGGAAAATATATATTCTGGAATAATATTTAAATATATAAAATATTTACATTTTGTTTATTTCAACATTTAGATTAATAAAAAAATTTAAAAAATAATATATTTTAAGATGGATTATTGTAGTTTACGATTAAAATAAATAAATAAATAAATAAATGAACAATTATTTAAAAAAAAAAATAGCTAGCATTTTATGTGCCCTAAATAAACACAATTATTTTTTGTTGTTTTTATTTTATTTTAGTTTTTTTTGTTCAATTTCACAAACGGAAATATTTTAATAATATTTAAATATATATAAAATATTTAAATTTAACTATTGACAGTTTTTTTTGTTGTTGTTGGTGTCTTTTTTTAAATATTCTGCATAATTTAATTTAAAAAGAATAATACATTTTCAGATTGATTTGGGTAGTTTATGGTTGAATAAATAAATGTATATGTATATGTATATGTATATGTATATATATATATATATATATATATATATATATATATATATATATATATATATACATACATACATATACACATACACACACACACACACACACACATTTTAACGACTACCATTTATGGGCAGATTCTGCATAATTTGACAACCTTAAATTATTTCTGAAAAATAGTTTTTTTGCTTTCTTGCTTCAACAATATGTTGAAACTGTTGTAGTTTGTCTAAAAAAAGTCTCTTTTTCTAAAAAATAAATAAATAAATATATATATATATAAATACATTTTTATGTATTTACACATTTGTGCCGTCGAACTGTTCTTTTTAAAAAAAAATATATATATATATACATATATATATATATATATATATATAATGAGCAATATCACACGAGTAGACTTGAAATATGGCTGTATATCGGCACGGTTGTGATTCGCCGTAGGTAATATATAAATATATAAATATATATAAATATATATATTTTTTTTAAATGTTGACATTTTTATTTTATTTCAACATTCAGATTAATAATTATATAAAAAAAAAAGAATAACATTTTAAGATGGATTCTTGTAGTTTATGACAAATTTTGAGTCTGGAAGACGAGTGAAATACAATATCTAATAAAACTGTATTTCAAAAGTAGCAAAATAAATGAATACATCACAGAAATGAACACATTCTGTCATGGTAAGTTTGTAAGATCATATTAATGTAACCTTCTTATAACAAACATGAGAAATCTTGTAATTAAATGTAAAACAAACATAACAAAAAATAAAAATATGGCATAAAAGTACTCGTAAAGTACCTGTAACTAAAGAATCACTCAAAAACACAAGTATGCCCAGAGCTCTCTTACAAAACAAACATTGGCATGCTTTTCCCCCACATGAAATGACTTCTTTAAAGTGAAGTTATGCAGGTGCATGTTTGCAACATTTCTACACCAATCACACAGAAGAATGACTCCCTGTCTGCTTCTGCCCCGTCATTCATTTCCCATCTCATTCTGCTCATTGGCCCCGTCAAACCGTCTCGTCAAGGTCAATTGAAGGAAATGATGATTTGCAAACACTCGCACAGGCAATTTATCAAACAACCCCGTTTACGACTCAAAATCATAAGAGGAATGCGGCTTCTTCCAGACACGATCTGACAATAAAGGCGCGTTAGCACGTAGCCGCGTCTCTCATTACAATGATAGAGTTTCCACAGCGACGGCGGCTAATTGATGGCCCGATCATTCATTATTGAATGGCAGGCACCTCACTGCTACGCCTGATTGTTATTCTTTTGGCTGGCTGTCATCGGGGCTTCACCGAAACCGTAACCTTGCTGTGCGAGAGTGTCGCACACCTTTCTAAATCACCAGGCCTGACAAACGGCTGACACGTATTGACCACATAATCTTTAGCGAGGGGTCAAAAAGCGAGAGTAGGCTTTTTAAGATCACGTTACATTTGTATCAATACTCCGTCCAGGTCGAGTCGCTGCTTTGCGTTTAGAGTTGCATATGGAAAGCAGCCTGGCTGGGTTCTTCGGCCTGATTAAGTAAATGAGAGGTAAACGTGAAGCAAATGAGAGAAACGGTCGGCCTCTAAATGTCCTTGGTGGAAGCAGTCAAAGTAGTGGGGGAGAGAGTGAGTGTGTGACAGAGGTCTGGCCTGCCCCTTGTACAGTATGGACGGGGCCTTTAAATTGCTTCCGTCAGTGGCGCTGAGTAATGAGTGTGATTCTAATCGGAGTTCCTGAGGCCAGCAGCATTAGTCTTCATCTTGGAATGGCCCTCCTTGCCACCCGTGACATCTAATGTAGAGCAGGTCCAGGCGTAATGAGAATCCATTCTGCAGCCCGACCGCTCGCTTCTTTTCCCTACACTGCACAGGAAGGGTTTGGTCAGGACAACAAGGTTATCGGCCCCCCAGCTCTGCCTCCAACCGCCATTACGTATTCAAGAGCTGGAAAATGACTCTAGTGTAGTGTGCTGATCCCACAGAGGCACTATCACAACTGGGATAAAGGTGCAATAGAAGGACCCACCTCAAATTAAGGGCTGCAAATACTAATTAATAATAACTGATAATCAAAAATCGAATTAATAGTCATGTATTTTTAATAGCTTGATCTTTGTAGACAACATTTGTTTAGAACTGATTTCTTTTAAAATACAACTTTAATGTAAAACTGATTATTCCCTGCATTACATTATTAAAAAGTTGTGTTACAAGAAGGAAAAGAATTTGTGTTCCTGCAGAATACCATTTATATCTTAATCTATTTACTATAACACTTAAGTCTTTTTTCTCCTATATAAATAATAATAATAATCATCATTCTTAACAACAACAACAACACAATAATATAAATAGATATAAATATTTTCTATAAATATTATTTTAAATTAATAATAAAAATATTTATTTTAAAAATATTTAAACATTATTTTGATTAACATTTATAAATAATAATACTAATACTAATAAACAATCATTCTTAACAACAATATAAAGATAAATATTTTCTATAAATATTATTTTACATTAATATTATAATTATTTATTTGAACAATATTTAAATATATTTTAATTAACATTTATCAAATTATATATATATATATATATATATATATATATTATATATATATATATATATATATATATATATATTATATATAAATAATAATAATATTGATAATATCTACAATATTAAAAATAATAACAATATATAATAAAATAAATGTATACATACTTTATATAATTAACATTTTAATTATTTATTTTAATAATATTTAAATATTATTTAAATAATATTTACAAATAATAATATATATACACATATTATTTTACATTTATATTTGATTCATTTTTTATATTTTTAATAATATTTATAAATAATAATATTTATAAATACTACTACTAATAATAGTTGTTGTTATTTATTACCAAAATATATTACAGTTTGTTATATTTAATAATAATAATAATAATAATAATAATAATAATAATAATAATAATAAACATAACCATTCTTAACAACAATATAAAGATAAATATTTTCTATAAATATTATTTTACATTAATATTATAATTATTTATTTGAACAATATTTAAATATATTTTAATTAACATGTATCAAATAATATAATAATAATAATAATAATAATAATATCTACAATATTAAAAATAATAACAATATATAATAAAATAAATGTATACATATTTTATATAATTAACATTATAATTATTTATTTTAATAATATTTAAATATTATTTAAATAATATTTACAAATAATAATATATATACATATTATTTTACATTTATATTTGATTAATTTTTTATATTTTTAATATTTATAAATAATAATATTTATAAATACTACTACTAATAATAGTTGTTGTTATTTATTACCAAAATATATTAGTTTGTTCTATTTAATAATAATAATAATAATAATAATAATAATATATTATTACTATTATTATTTGTATTGTTGTTGTTGTTGTTACCCAAATATATTACAAAGTAAAGAATGTGTTTGTTGATGATAATAATAATAATATAATAATAATAATAAAATATTTTAATTAATATTTTAATCATTTTAATAATATTTTAATTAATTAAATGTATATTTCTTAATAACAATTAGTAGTAGTAGTAGTAAATATTCATTTAAATAATATTTAAATATAATTAAAATATTAATCAACAAACAAGAACAAACAACAAAAATAATATAATTAAATAATTATTTTATATAAATATTATTTTAATTAATATTTTAATTATTTATTTTAATTATATTTAAATATTATTACACCAAAATATACTACAAAGTAAAGAATGTGTTTCTTCTATTTAATAATAATTATTATCATTTATATAAATATTGTTTTAATTAATGTATTATTATTATTATTATAAAATTAATTACATTACAAATAAAACATTCTTCACTTTGTAAAATATTTTGGTAATAAAAATAATTACTATAATATTATTTATAATAAAATAATAATAAACAATGATTGTAATTATTTCTAGTAATATTTCATTATAAAAAATTATTTATTATTTATATAAATAATGTTAAAATATAATATCACAAAGATTGTTCTACTTATGTTTTTCTATAAACAATAACAAATATAAACAAAAAGCCCAATAATATTACTATTATTAATAAAGCTATTTTACAATAAATATATTATAAAACATTAAAATACATAGAATATTTAAAAATGTGATCAGTTTTTGTTTTTAAATCTGAACTTCACACTGTACCAGATTAATCCATGATCACAACAGTCGTCAGTTGTAGCCCTAGAGAAAATACTAAACCATGGATGATTTACCTGAGATTTGTGATGCATTGCATCACATTTAACATAAAGAGCCATAGAGCTCAACACTGAAAAGAAACGACTCATAAAATACGTAATAGCGACATTCTTCTTGTTTAGTAACGGAAGAGAATTTTGCCCATTTTCACCTTTATGTACTCTTAGCCCAAAAAAATAAAAAATCCTCTCCTGTACCGTTCCACTAATTTATTACGTACAAAATCATACACAGCCCAAATTATGCAAATACCCGCATTTGCTTTCTTGAAACAGATTAAACAATGTTATCGGCCTACACACACACTCAAGCTCTTTGAATTAGTATCTTATTTTATTCCATAAAGAAGTGCCAT
>NC_133362.1:34556883-34595615 GCF_049309525.1 Garra rufa | reverse complement strand
TATTAAAAATAATAACAATATATAATAAAATAAATGTATACATACTTTATATAATTAACATTTTAATTATTTATTTTAATAATATTTAAATATTATTTAAATAATATTTACAAATAATAATATATATACACATATTATTTTACATTTATATTTGATTCATTTTTTATATTTTTAATAATATTTATAAATAATAATATTTATAAATACTACTACTAATAATAGTTGTTGTTATTTATTACCAAAATATATTACAGTTTGTTATATTTAATAATAATAATAATAATAATAATAATAATAATAATAATAATAATAAACATAACCATTCTTAACAACAATATAAAGATAAATATTTTCTATAAATATTATTTTACATTAATATTATAATTATTTATTTGAACAATATTTAAATATATTTTAATTAACATGTATCAAATAATATAATAATAATAATAATAATAATAATATCTACAATATTAAAAATAATAACAATATATAATAAAATAAATGTATACATATTTTATATAATTAACATTATAATTATTTATTTTAATAATATTTAAATATTATTTAAATAATATTTACAAATAATAATATATATACATATTATTTTACATTTATATTTGATTAATTTTTTATATTTTTAATATTTATAAATAATAATATTTATAAATACTACTACTAATAATAGTTGTTGTTATTTATTACCAAAATATATTAGTTTGTTCTATTTAATAATAATAATAATAATAATAATAATAATATATTATTACTATTATTATTTGTATTGTTGTTGTTGTTGTTACCCAAATATATTACAAAGTAAAGAATGTGTTTGTTGATGATAATAATAATAATATAATAATAATAATAAAATATTTTAATTAATATTTTAATCATTTTAATAATATTTTAATTAATTAAATGTATATTTCTTAATAACAATTAGTAGTAGTAGTAGTAAATATTCATTTAAATAATATTTAAATATAATTAAAATATTAATCAACAAACAAGAACAAACAACAAAAATAATATAATTAAATAATTATTTTATATAAATATTATTTTAATTAATATTTTAATTATTTATTTTAATTATATTTAAATATTATTACACCAAAATATACTACAAAGTAAAGAATGTGTTTCTTCTATTTAATAATAATTATTATCATTTATATAAATATTGTTTTAATTAATGTATTATTATTATTATTATAAAATTAATTACATTACAAATAAAACATTCTTCACTTTGTAAAATATTTTGGTAATAAAAATAATTACTATAATATTATTTATAATAAAATAATAATAAACAATGATTGTAATTATTTCTAGTAATATTTCATTATAAAAAATTATTTATTATTTATATAAATAATGTTAAAATATAATATCACAAAGATTGTTCTACTTATGTTTTTCTATAAACAATAACAAATATAAACAAAAAGCCCAATAATATTACTATTATTAATAAAGCTATTTTACAATAAATATATTATAAAACATTAAAATACATAGAATATTTAAAAATGTGATCAGTTTTTGTTTTTAAATCTGAACTTCACACTGTACCAGATTAATCCATGATCACAACAGTCGTCAGTTGTAGCCCTAGAGAAAATACTAAACCATGGATGATTTACCTGAGATTTGTGATGCATTGCATCACATTTAACATAAAGAGCCATAGAGCTCAACACTGAAAAGAAACGACTCATAAAATACGTAATAGCGACATTCTTCTTGTTTAGTAACGGAAGAGAATTTTGCCCATTTTCACCTTTATGTACTCTTAGCCCAAAAAAATAAAAAATCCTCTCCTGTACCGTTCCACTAATTTATTACGTACAAAATCATACACAGCCCAAATTATGCAAATACCCGCATTTGCTTTCTTGAAACAGATTAAACAATGTTATCGGCCTACACACACACTCAAGCTCTTTGAATTAGTATCTTATTTTATTCCATAAAGAAGTGCCATGATTTGTGGCTCCGTATTGATGACTCCATAAAAATCCCACGGATACATTCGAGCCTCCATGCTCACCATTAAGCAGAAACATAAAATGCACACTTCTGACAGCCCTGGCTCAGACTCTACGCACACAGCCGTAAAACAATACTATCTGAAATCATGCAGCCCCTGCTGGCTGTCAAAAGCCCTCATGCACACCGGGGCCAAATCTTTACAGATGCAAAGGATCCTGGGTGCGCTCAGTTAGCAGCGAGTAAATTGCAGTGGAGCTTTGCATGGCTGAATACTTCAACAGGTCATTCCTCTGTCTAGCCCCGTTTGCCTGCGTTAAACTCGACGCCCCCCGCCCCCCTCGCCCTCATCCGTTCTCTCATCCACTTCCCGGCTTCATCCATCCATCAATCAGCGCACTTTGTCAGTGCCGACTTCATCCAGGATCCCGCAATCACGGCGAGAGCGAGCTGGCGCAGACGCCTCGCCGCTAGGGAGCCGCTCAGCCCCCATCTGCATCTGCGAGTGACGGGCGAGCGTCCGGGGGCCTGACGCATGTCGCCTTCTATTGCACAGGCAAGCAAAAACACTAATGCCGCAGCTCGTCTCCTCACCAAACTACTCACCTTCTTCTCACATGCACACTGACACAGACAAACATATGCAGGAAAGCGCGCACACACACAAGTGCGATAGACAAAGTCAGGTGGAGAGAGAGTAGGCAAGAAAGAACGAGAAAAGACAGGCAGCAAGAGAGAGACAGAGAGCGGGAGAGGGAGGTGGAAAGTAAAAAGAAAGGTGAGAGAAATCGAGGGTGGCATTGAGAGAGGGGGGGGGAGGGAGAGAGATGTTTACTGGATTTTCTGAAACAATTGGTACTCGGGTCAGGCGGCAGCTCAATTTGTCTTTTCTTGCCCACACATCAATAGAAATCACACAGAGAAAATGTATCACTAATTAAGGGCTCATCAGGCCCGTGTCAGCTGTGGTTTAGCCGGAGAGCAGCCGAGCTCTGAAGAGACTTCTGGTGTTTCTCCGGCGGCTCCTACAGAGAAACGCCGCTGACAGAAAGGGCGCTAGACGAGCTATGCTAATGTACACCGTTTACTCAATAGAACAGAAGAAAAGCCTTGTGTTGTGCTTTCGGGAAGACGCCGATAATGAAGCTCGAGGAACAAAGTGGATTTATTCGCCTACGGAAATTATGTAAGGGATAATGCACTGTTAGCGCTTCTACTGCAAAATGCCACCTGAAAGGGTGAGCGAGACCTCAAAGTTGCCACTTACCAAAAACAGAAATAGACATAAGCTGAATCGTTCTATTAGCTAACTTGAAAGATGTAAGAAAAACTAGACCAGTGTTCATTTTGACAGCAAAGTTTGATTTAGTCTTAGTCTTTTGCCTAAAACGCCATTTAGTTTTAGTCACATTTTAGACTTAATTGTTTTAGTCTAGTTTTAGTCAACTAAATACCACAAGATTTTAGTCGACGAAATCTACAGTAGATTTAGTTGGCTAAAATCGAATGGGTTTATTTACAGTGTAATGTTTTTTTTAGCATTTTTCTAAAATGACCAAACTCATTGTATAGGTTTTATATTAAGATTTTATCATGATAGTAGGGGTGTGCGATATGACGATTTTGGTAACACTTTACAATAAGGTTCATTAGTTAACCACATTAGTTAACATGAACTAATAATGAACTGCACTTATACAGCATTTATTAATCTTTGTTAATGTTAATTTCAACATTTACTAATGCATTATACAAATTTTGTTAACATTAGTTAATGCAGTGTGAGCTAACATGAACAAACAATGAACAACTGTATTTCCGTTAACTAACGTTAATAAAGATTAGTAAATACAGTAACAAATGTATTGCTCATGGTTAGTTCATGTTAGTTAATACATTAACTAATGTTTAACTAATGAACCTTATTGTAAAGTGTTACCACGATTTTTGATCGTAGATGATTAAAATGTTTCCACAATCTGCTTTTAAAAAAGCTACAGCATGTCTCCATCTTAATATACTGTACAACACGACATAGATTCACTCACAGGACACTGCACTTATTCGCAATAACAAAAGTACATTATTTGCATGTCTAAAGCCTTGCCGGTAAATAACGTTATTTCATCCGCGCGCTAAAAGCCTGTCAAACTGTTTCTGATTACTGGACCAAGCTATCTTTCACGTCTGATTCGCTAATACTGTCAAAACCAATCAAGGATTAAATATAAACACAGTTGGTTATGTCTAAAGTGAAAGTAAACAGTTGAGAGAAAAACAGATTCACGGCTGTACACATTAGATGTGTGCAGCTCTTAAAGCGACAGAAATAAACATGCTGCCGATTGTCATTAAAGGGACAGTTCATCAAAAAAATTACTCACTCGCTGTCCCAAACTTCCCAAAAAATAAAAAATAAAAAAAATAATCGAGAGTGGGTAAATGATGAAAGAATTGTCATTTTTGGGTGATGGTAGGCTAATAAAACAAAGAAAAATCACTCACTGCTCTTGACTGAAGAACTTTAATACAGTTACTATAATAAGTGTCAATGTATAATTTATGTATATAGTGTTTTCTTTTATTTGTTACTTCAATTTCTTGAATGCGACTGCTGAATACACCTTCTGTACCTAAAAATGATAAAGTTTGTATATTATGTGTGTGCATTTGTAACATATAGCCTATCTTTGTTCTAAGATTTAGAAAATGAAAAGAATTAATTTTTTATTTTATTTTATATTTTGTTACCATGTAAGGCTTTGGTTTTAAAATAGGGAAATTAGTTTGGCTGTACTGCTCAGACAACTTGCAAAATAGTAAAACCAACATGACAAAGAAATGTATTTTTGCCATATCGCCCACCCCTACACCATAGACACAAATTTACCTGCTGTGGCACACAACATACCTTTATATTAAAAATAAATGAAACCACTTCTCATAAAGAAACAAGAACATGGTCTTCTTTTCAATGAAATACCAATGTTATATAGGCTAATTATGCTTTCTTTAGAACAACTTGTTTACCACATTCTTCATTCTTTCAAGCAGACATATTTATTTCTAAAAAATACATTTAGATTAATCTTTATTAGGGCTACTAAAGTGATTAAGTCAAGAGCAGGGAGTGATTTTCTGCCTTTCTTTTGTTGCTTGATTATAATCAATGCCACAGACGACTAAATTAAGCTGCTGTCCCTTTAAAACCAAATTCACAGATGCAATATACTGATACACGTCCGATAGCCTCCCAATTGTTTATGTTCGCCTAAGATGTAACCAAGTGTGTTTCTGTGAATACTCGTCAAAACAGACAGTTCGACATCATTTTGTGTGAACTTGTGTGCTGTATGAGATGTGCTGCGTCGGTGTCTGCGCTCAGAAAACCGGACCGAATTGAGTTCTCTTTTGTGTTGTCAAATTCATCCACATGTCTGCACTTCTCTTACTCCCAGATATTGACATTTTTAAACATTTTATGAGACCTGCAGCAAATGTACAAAAAAAAAAAAAAAATACACAAAAAGTACAAACATGGCTACTGTTTACCATGGTATCCATAAAACTAAAGTTTCCACAGTTGTTGTCACAGTTGAAAATTGTAAAAGAAATTAAAAACCAAAACAAAACTACAAAAAACAAAACCAATATATATATGTGACCCTGGACCACAAAACCAGTCATAAGGTTAAATTTAACAAAACTGAGATATATACATCACATGAAAGCTCAATAAATAAGCTTTCTGTTGATGTATGGTTTGTTAGGATAGGACAATATTTGGCCGAGATACATCTATTCGAAAATCTGAAATCTAAGGGTACAAAAAAATCAAAATACTGAGAAAATCACCTTTAAAGTTGTCCAAATTAAGTTCTTAACAATGCATATTACTAATCAAAAATTACATTTTGATATATTTACAGTAGGAATTTTACAAAAAATCTTCATGGAACATGATCTTTACTTAATTTCCTAATGATTTTTGGCATAAAAGAAAAATCAATAATTTTGACCCATACAATGTATTTTTGGCTATTGCTACAAATATACCCCAGCGACTTAAGACTGGTTTTGTGGTCCAGGGTCACATATATTGGTGATAATGGTGACTAACACTAAGTCATCGTTTTAGAGTACTAAGCCATAAAAAGTAGTAGTGTAGTACTGGGATGGTATAATATGTTAATACCATCGTTAACACCAACGTTACACTTCAAGGTCCACTGAAGCACTTTGAATCACGCAGCGCTATTCTATGTGTTGACATGATTTCAACTGAAACAGGAAGACAGGGCGGAACACATCAGCAGTCCCGCCCCCTTTTTTAAATAGCCAATAGCGTTTTGTTTATATCACAGCTTGGGCCAGAGTGGTTGAACTGGGTAAAGTCGCAACCACAATCTCATCCATATCGCATATATACATAAAATAGCATTCTGTGTAGAATTCAAATGTGTTTGGACAGAAAGTTTGATGAGAAGCTGAAGTGCAGGGTGATGTCATCTAAATTGTTGATCCACGTTTGGGGAAGTGAGAAACTGTACATTTTGAATGCTTATATCTTCTACATGCAAATTTTGTCATTGTTTTGGAGCACACTAGCTTATAGACCATTTCAAGGATGTAAACAATAACAAGCGCGTTGGAACGTTACTGCGCATGTCCGGTCCTGAAACATTTCCGGTAGCGCTATTTCTCCGATCTGTCAATACGAACACATTCTTTTAAAATCTAGCGAAAAAGCTAGTTAAGGTAAAAAAGCTGCTCATTAAATGCGTGCGTGTACACGAGAGATTGCTAAAAGCATATCACATGAACGGAAATATTGTGAACATTTATTCATACAATGGATGTCATCAGTCTGAAGCAAGCAGTGCAACTTACTTCATGTTTTGTTCCCAAGATATCCGGAGGTTGTTCGTGATTAATTTACTTGCATTGCGTGGTCAGTCTGTATTTCTGTTTAAATATTTGTTTTCATTAGTACATTACTTTTCACAATACATATCGTTCCAAACAACGCTAAATGTATGCTATTAAACTAAGCGCTCGATGCTATTATTACGTGTTGAATTCATTTCAACATGTGTTCAACGTTAGTTTGGTCAAGTTTGTTGCTGTGGAACAGTGCAAGTGGAGGGTATGAATGCTCCGAGTCATCATGTGATCCCAAATAAACAAGATCGTCGCAATTCAATGCTGGCTAACGTGTTTTACATAAACCTGTATATCTGCAGATTAATAAATGCACACACAAACACACATAAAGCATTCATATATGTTTTTATGCACGTATTTACTGTTCACACCCACACAAATTATATATATATATATATATATATATATTCATGTGAAAATGAATACTGGTGTAATGTAAAGGCTGATGCTAATTCAGCTTTGCACAACATATTTTTTATAATAGAAATCATTTAAATAATTATTAATCATGTTAATAAACATAAAATACTTATTTCAAAAACATAAAAAAACTACTTTGTCCAAACTTTTGACCAGTACTATATATAAACAAAAAGCATTCTCTCACTTTCAACTGTTTTTATTTCCAGCACATGTATTGATATGTAAATATTTGTATGAACATAAAATGCTTCAACAAATGAAACAACAACAACTGAAACAACATTTGAACTGAAATGGAGTACAAAGGGGGAACAAATATCAAAAGCAGCAGTCTGTATCTGGCCTGGTCATCAGTCGCTTTAAGTACTACACTAAATTACTGAATACTACACTCAAGTTCTCAATCACATCTGGGTGTTGATATGGTCAGATGTGGTTTGTCACTGCAGGATGATCAGCTGTCCTTGGGTGTCTACAGATGATGGCTCTCCTTACACTGCCTTCTCAGATTTGGTGACCCTTCTGTATTTCTGCAACTGTTTACATCAGTTTAGAATACTTTCTAGAAAACAAAACAAAGGATATTAGCCATCATTATGAAAATGTATATAACATTTAACCAATTCTATGGGAATTACAGGGAGCTAACAAATTTCAGTATTACACTGTATTGTCAGATTTAGTGACCCTGCTGCATATTTACAACTGCTTACATCAAAATGCTTCCTAGACTAAGAAACAAATGATATTAGAAATCACCTGTATAAATTTTGTTTACATTATATAAGGATAAAAGTAGAAAAACAATTATTTAATATAATGCACAATATAAAAAAATAATAATGCTATTATTGCTTAATACGTCAGTACAGCTTGGAATTAACATTACCAAAGCTTATGTGATGGAAAATAATATTTACCATAAACATTACGTTTTGTAAACTACTGCCGTTAACTGTTACACAATACGACATTCACGTACTTTCATGTTACTCACTGCATTTGTCAACTGACAAAATAACTAGACGACTAATATGAATTTAACCCACATAACACTTAGCAATAAAACAGAAATAAAACAGAAATAAAAAACTTGCCTTTTTTCATTAACGTTACACACGAAAGCTAGATGCATATGTAAACAATGACAAAATGCTACTTTAAATTATGCAGCATCATACTTGAAGAGTTAACGTAAAGATATACAAATAAACCGATTAATTAAAAACGATATTTACTTGCCTGAATCGAAATGTGCGCTGTATATCCTAGAGTTGCTTGTTGTTATCCAGCCTTCTCCTTCACTGCCGCAACACGTTTTGCGGAAATCTACCGTTAAACACGTCTCAGAATGTTAGTACCGCCCCAGAGGGAGCACACAACCACCGAACGACAAGGATCTAATTTTAATTTAGACATTTAAGCAGGATGTTTGTATATATATGACCGCAATCCCACTGTTCATAAAGCGCTTCTCCCCATTGTTTTGAATGCGCTGGATCACTAACCGGAAACGTCCTGGGACCAACGACGTCACTTCCTTAAGCCGCCGAATAGCGCTTGAAATGGTCTATAGATAACCTTAAGACTAACATATTCATACAAAACACCAAAAAACTTAAATTTTGATTTCATTGGGACTTTTCATATGCACCATGGTACTGAATAAAACTACTCACAACAATTCAAAAACTATGGCAATTAGCACTCTGAGTTACTTCATAGCCACATAAGATAGGCTAACATGTTAAATGCTACTTTTCCATCTATACCCCTTTCAATAGCTCAAAAATAGTCCAAACATGGCTACTGTTTACCATGGTATACATAAAACTATAGTTACCACAGCTGTTGTCACTACTGGTAAAATGTAAAATAAATTAAAGCAAAAGCAAAAACTAACCAGAGCAAATAAAACAAAATAATGGTGACAATGGTGACTAACACCAAGTTTTATAGTAGTAAACCATAAAGAGTACTATTTCACTATTCTAATACTTTTACATCAACAATGTAATCAATATTCTATTTATTAAAGCCAAGTACGAATCTCATCAAGTTAGTGTTTTAAGCATTTCACATTTATTCCAAAATAATAACTCAAGGCAGTAACAATTTAAACAATATATGTTATTTGTTAACATACTGGGGTTGGCAAAGGCGATGTACTTTATTTTTAAATTTTTCGGATCAGTCAGTCATCAAAGCTCGGTAAATACTGGTCACAGACACTGAGGATTGGATGCCCATTTTCCACAAGTTCATATAATTCTTTGGGGTCTCAATAAAAAGTCTATAATATGCTTTGGTTACAAATTCTCAATAGTAGTGTAAAAAACAGCCTTTTACCTTGTCAAAATCAGCTCTGCAAAAACTCAACTCATTTTAAGACACGGTCCCTTTAAACGCGAACGAGCTCTGCTCGCCCCGCCCCTCTCTGGGATTATGAGACGTAATGTTTACTTTAGCCGCGTTTAGTCGCATTTAGTGGCGAAACTTGCCAACAAGCACATTATTAAGAAAGGCCATTCACAAAGATGCATAAAAAAACCTTTATACTCACTTCTGCTCTGGGTGAAGCTGTATCAGGAACGATTCGCACGAATATATAGAGGCACATGTCGATCGGTGCTTTCCTTTTAAAAACTAAAGTAAAGTTCTCCTCTGCGTCTTCAGCGACTCAGATGTCGGGAGTAAATGACGACTGCTGTGTTCATTATTACATCCAACAACAGAACACCTCAATTTCTCAATCGGAGACATTCTTGTCTGCACCTGAGTCGACACAATGGCGATCGGAGTCTGACTGTTTGAGATCGGTGAGGGCGGGTCTAAGGTAAGGCGCTCATGTCACTCAGCTATCATGGGAGAGGCCTCTGTCGGTGTGCTGTCACACCGACAAGAAGCTGAGAGTGACCTGATTTTAAAAAGGGGATATTACTTTTAAAGATTAAAAAAATACTACAGGGTGGATTTGTATCATTGTAGGGTGGTTGTGTACACAAACTACCAACACACATTAATGTTCAAACAACATGTAAAAGTTAGTTTTGCATCTGATGAACCCTTTAAGTTTTACCAAGCTAATTACTTACTAAAAACTCCCATAGATCATGTTTTCAGGCTATTTTTAGTATTTTTTGACGTAACAAAGTGGTTATATCGAAGTGTATTCAATAAAATTCAATTTTTCCACAACACCACAGCAATACAATTTGAATCTTTGGTAGTGTGCTCATCATTTTACTGAGGACTGCTTCTCTAATCTTAGCTTTTATCTTCTTTGGCTTTCAATCTTCTTTATTTGGACTAACACGTGTCTCTGAACTAAAACCTGTAAGTGCGATTGATACGTTATGTGTACGCTTTCAACTAAGTGCTCAAAATATGAAGTTTTTTTGTGCTTATATGTGATGTATACCTAGTGCAGGTTTAGGTTTCCAGGTAAACCACAACATCACTGTCTTACTGAAATAGTTCTGATAATTTGTCGATTAATGTAGACTGTCGATGTTCTAATTACTTCGTTTAATAATAAATAATGTAACTTAGACATATTTAGGTTTACAAACTGTGTTGTTTCATCAGTTAGTCACGTTAGCACATATCCACCGTTATTGTTTTGTTATGCGTTTACTGTTTGGGCACGATTCGCTTGCATAAGTGTTCAACAAAACATTTTTATTTAATTATTTTAAGAACGGATTGGAGCACTATATTATTGTTTTCTGTAAAGGTGCATCAGGGTTGCCAAAACCCACCCAATTCCCTTTCCTCATTTATATACTATGGCATTTAGTACTCTGAGGTACTTCAAAGGCTGTCACTTCATTACACTAGTAAATGAAAAAACAGTATTAATATCACTAATAAAAAACAGTAAACGTTTGTAAGTGACATTTCATTAATTTCACTAAGGCCTGACTGTCTGCATAAGAGCCACAAACTTGGCAATGGCGTTTAAATAAATTTCACTTTTGATGTTTACATTAAACCGTAATCTCCCTAAAGCATTCTCAGAGAACCAAAGTACTTGAATTGATTTAAAGCCCTGTAAAAACAATGATGGATAAACCGATTCATTCTCCTCTTCAGTCCAGCGCCGTTTGCATCCAACACTTCTAATTAGACAGCGACCAAATGTTATGAATAGGATGGACATTATGGAATGAGCTAGTTATAAATGGGGCCTGTCAAAGCCGCATTCAGCGACCAAATGAGTATTCTCAGTTCACTGCCCACATCTGAGCACGCCCCAACCCTGCCGGATAACTAATGATTGCTATTAACCATACAGTTAGTGATGATAGCCAAGAAAGAAAAAAAAAACAAAAACAAACAAAAAACATAGTAACTACAGTCTAAAGAAAAAACAGCAAAATTAACCCATGAGGCAGGCAAGGCCTCCTGCGGGGACTAACAAATGACAGTTTGGCTCCAGCAGCGCGGACTGAGACGATCTTGTTTTCTACATAATTAACACTTATTTGTGCCTTTAAAAACCGGATTGTAATGTATAATTATCAGCATTCGGCAGCATTAATTCAGCTATTACACGCTTGGTGTTAGGTCTGTGAAGCCGGGTGTAATGTTATTCACAGATTACACTGAGAAAACCCTTCAGACATTCAGCTGAGCCGGGCTTAAGTGACAAGCCGCCCTGGCTGAGCCTTTTATTAGAACACAAAACAAATTTCTCATATTAATTAACTCTTGTCTCCCGCTCTCCCCCGCCCCACACCACATCTCCGTTCTGAAACGCCAGCTAAGTATCTTCCTCTGTCCTGTTTGTAGATTAAAAAGAAACACTAATAAACCAAAGCCCTATTTACCAAGTCAGTTCCACTTTAGTAAATCCCGCCACCCGTGCAAAGCTGGCAAAAATGGGAAAAAGTATGAAGACGGGAGGAGACGTGTCACTCTCCACCAGCTCTATTAGGCCAGGACATTCAGATTTCATCCAAGTCTTCAGGTCTTCATTGTTTTTTTGATTTTTTGATGGTACGCGATTGGATTACACTGGGCCACTAACCAAATGTGATTGGTTTAGCATGAAATATTAAGTTGATGGGAACGGTCTGGTGCTGTGATTTTGACAGCGGCGAGGGCATGATATTTCATATGGCACTCATGGTCCAAACATGAGATCTGCCGCGACACTAATGCAGGGGGATACGGCAGCGGAAACCCGC
Organism: Garra rufa; assembly: GCF_049309525.1. Classification (NCBI taxonomy): domain Eukaryota; kingdom Metazoa; phylum Chordata; class Actinopteri; order Cypriniformes; family Cyprinidae; genus Garra; species Garra rufa. Next base: position 34,583,058 of record NC_133362.1, on the reverse strand, counting down.
AAGACTTTGCCCTCACCTCCGTCATCTATAGCTCCTCAGACACCCCGGCTCAAATATCCATATCCGTACAACAGTTGAGATAATGCAAAATAACTCAAGAGTGAAAGATTTGACATTGTGTAGGTTAATTGTTACAGTATCTCAGGAACTATGCGAGTTTTTGAGTGACAAGCCCAGTTAAATACGGGAATTTTGTCTAGCAGTGGTTTTGGATGTCAGTCAAATGCAATTCACACCATCTTAAAATGAGATATTTTGTTCGGATTCTTCCCCCCTCAGTTTGTCATATAGGTGTACTTATGTTTATATTTCGTATTATACACATTTTATCTTAAAAATTATGTGAAAATTCTATTAGAAAAATATATGCAAAAATATTTATTAATAATTTTGTATGACAATTTTTTTATGCATCTCTTTACATTTTATATGGATTTTTAAGTATTAAGTATTTTAAGTATATGTTTTGTATGGGTTTTTCTTTCTTTTTTTCTTCATTGTGTCATATAGGTAAAGAAATGAATTTTTTTAATATTTCATATTATACACATTTAATTTTACAAATGACATTACAATTACGGTATAGTATATTAATGTAAAAAAATGATTTTATACAATTTACTAATTATTTTGTATGGGATTTTTTATGTTTCCTTTTACAATTTATATGTTTTTTTGTTTTTGTATTTTACTTTTTTTTGACAACTTTTAAGTATCCCTTTACATTTTGTATGGGTTTTTCCTATAAAAATGCCCCCCCCCCCTTTATTGTGTCATATAGGTATTAGTTAACACATTTTTTATATTTCGTATTATACACTTTTAATATTACAAAATACATTAAAAATATAGTATATCAGACAATATGCTAAATAAATGTAATTTTATCCAATTTATTAATAACTTTGTATGATCATTTTTATGTACCTTTTTATATTTTGTATGGACTTTTTCACTTTTTTTAGGACAATTTTTATGTATCCCTTTTATGTATACATTTTTTATGTTTTTTTTTTTTTTTCTTCGTGTCATATAGGTATTAGTTGCATATTTTGTATTATACACATTTAATATTACAAAATACATTAAAATTTAAATTATAGTATATCAGAAAAAATCCAAAAAGTCCATACATTTTGTTTGGACAAATTATATTATATTATATTATATTATATTATATTATATTATATTATATTATATTATATTATATTATATTATATTATATTATATTATACAAATATATGCAAAAAAAATTATAATTTCATACAATTTTTTAATAATTTTGTATGACAATTTTTATGTATCCCTTAACATTCTGAATGGGTTTTCCTTTAAAAAAAATCTTTAGTTTGTCATATAGGTATAGTTTATACACATTTTATCTAAAAAAAAAAAAAGACATTAAAAATTATATTAATATTATATTATATTACATCATATTTTAATATATAAGAAAACTATAGCAAAAAAGTATTTTTTTTATACAATGTATTATTTTGTATAGCAATTTTTCTGTGTCCCTTTACTTTTTGTATGGGTTTTTCCTTAAAAAAAAAAAAAAAAATCCCCCTTCATTGTGTCATATAGGTATAGTTATGGAATTTTTAATATTTCGTAACATACACATTTTACACAAAAAATGACACTTTCACTTGACATTAAAATGATTATATTTATTATTATATTATAAAATTATTATATATTATATTATTTCAAATAATATATGCAAAAAAATATATACAGTTTATTAATAATGTGGTATGACAATTTCTATGTATCCCTTTATATTGTGTTTTTTTTTTTTTTGAGTGGCATACATGTTGTTTTAGACAATCGGTATAGCTATGTACGTTTTATATTCTATTTTGCATTATGCACATTCTATATTAAATATTATACTTAAATTGCAGGTTCACATTGTGACAAAATTAACACAAAAATCAAAAACGACTGGAGTAAAAAGTGACAACTAGCCCCGATCTCCCTTATTTGTACGATACGGTGAAAATAACTGCAGTCAATAACAGGCCCGAGAAAGAACTGTGCCAAAAATCAATCCAAGCCCACCTGACATGTCAGCCGCATGGAGATGCACATTCAGATAAATGTGCAAAACGCAATAAAATAACACCAAAAGGAAAACCCCTTTATTTTCATGTTCGGCGAGGAGCAAATATGAAAAAAGGCGTCAAAATAATGAAAGATTGTTTATGTATTCTGGCATGAAATGGGTTAGGTGTTAGGAGGGAGTGGAGCGCGAGAGAAGGATGGACAGCGCTGACAGCGGCGTATTCATCCTGCACGCTACAGCAGACGTCCCGCTAGTGGTGGTCGACAGAGCAATAAATCAAGGGCTCTCCATGCTGTACCTACAGCTTATTACATCCACCATGACAAATAAATAATAATGCCTGTCAACACAGGCCTTTGCTCAAGGATTGAGCCAGAAACACTCTTGCTCATCACTCCAGATCTTAAGTGAAAACACTAGAACAAGGGAATTGAAGGCCATGCTTTACTGAGCTTATGAAACTTGCTGAGGAGGAAAAGGGTGATGGCCGCAAAGAGCAAGAGAAAGGAGATGACACTGTACCAGGAAAAGCAGCTAGGAAGGGAAATCATCCAACATCTCAGGTTAAAAGAAAAGGTAGAGAGAAAGAGAAGAGGTTGCCCTTGTGCGCTGCACAACCACTGTTACTTATTCAACTGAATAGCACCCTGGGGAACGGGGCTAAATCAAAAGCTTTCACCGCTAAACAGAAATGGCAAACATGCAGCAAAACAACGGGCCCGTTTTAGGACGCTATCAGGCCTTCAATTTCCACCAAAGCAAATAGTTCTATTAATGTGTATGAGAGCCCCTCAGTACACTCACAACAAACAACACGGCCAAATAAAACACTGTTACTGTGAGAAAAATGAAATATTGACTCAGTTAAGTGATCTAACTAGGGACGCACAAGAGGTTTAAGGATGTAAAGACCACTCTCACGGGAGATTGTGGATTTAAATTGGAGGCATTACATCAAATTTAAGGTCAGCGGGGGTCAAACACGAGGCCCAGAATACATCACAAGGGCCTGTTCTAATTTAAACCATATACTTCTACAACAGATATTATTAATGCTCTCTCTGTTGAGGACATGACAAAAAAAATCACTTACATATTTATTTACAGATAGTCAGTAAATTAATTTATTTATTTTTAAATGTAACGTACGAATATTTCATTCAACTACCATAGGTGCAGTAGTTTAGTATATGCTTAGTTGCACTTAATATATATATATATATAAAAAAAAATGAATACTACAAATAAATGAATAAAATAAAAATATATAAATAAATGAAAACAAGTTAAAACATAAAAAATGTGCATAATGAAATTAAATGGAACATACAAACAATATTAAAATAAATTCAAATAGGTTTTTTAAACTATAATATATATTTTATACTGGCAGTATTTATAGTAGTAGTTGCAGTAACAATATTTTGAAGTATTCAGTTATATCTGAAATATTTTTAAATAAACAATTTTAAAATAAGCATATACAAAAAATAAAATAAATTGCAAATAAATAACACAAAAATCACTTACACATTTATTTACAGATATTCAGTAAATAAATTAAAATACATTTTGAAACAAATATTTTTCTAAATATAACATAATATTGCATAAACTATCACAGCTAATATTATTAATAATATTAGTTGTAGTAGTCTAGTATATTCACAGTTACATTTAAAAAAATCAATAATATAAATAAATGAATAACATTTTTTTAATTAAAAATAAGTACAAGTTAAATTAAAAAATAAAACTAAATTAATGGAAATAAAAAAAAAATCAAATACATTCAAATAAAATTGAAAAGCATTTTAAAACATTTTAAAAATATAGTTTATATTTCCTACTGCTACTAATATTTTGAAATATTCAGTTTTAAATATATTTTTAAAATAATTTTCAAATAAACATCCAAATCAATAAAAATAAATAAAATTAAAATTAAAATTGATTTTGGAGCAAAATATTTAAAAAAATATAATTTACGAATATGTAATAAACTACCTTAGCTAATATTATTAATAATACTAGTTACAGTAGCTGTAGTTTAGTATATCTGTAGTTACACTTTTACAAAATTATTAAATGCAAGAAATAAATGAACAAAAATTAAATAATTACAAATAAATAAATAAATAAATAGTAACTAAATAAAAAATATACATAAACATAAAATTAATGAAAATAAATGAGAAAAAGTTACACAAAATCTAAATATTTCTGAATATTCTGATATATATATATATATATATATATATATATATACACACACACACACACACACACACACATACATATATACATACATATAAATCATTTTAAATAAGCATCTAAAAGTAAATAAAAATAAAATAGCACATAAATAAATATAAAATTATCTTAAAAACATAATCACTTGCATTTATTTACAGATATTCAGTAAGTTCATTAAAATGCATTTTGAACACACAACTAATATGATTGATAATACTAGTTGCAGTAAAAATTGAAGTAAGCTAAATTGAAAAAATAAGATATAGTATTAATGAAAATAAATGAAAAAATATATACAAACAATATACAAATTTCAAATAAAATTAAAAATACTTTAAACTATAGTTTAGATTTCATACTACTATAATTAGTAGTAATCGCAGTAGCAATAGTTTGAAATATTGATGTATTTTTTTACATATTTGAAATAAGCAAATACAAGTACATTAATTAATTAAATTGCAAATAAATAAAATAAATTATTTTTATTAATAAAAACGTATTTAAAAAAAATCAAACTGATACATACATACATAATCCCAGAGCCCAAAGCTCTCTCTAAACCAGGCCAGCCTGACCAGTAGAAACCAGCTTGAACCACCTCAGGCTAGAGATTTTTCACCAGGTCCTTTGTTTGAGCTCTGCGAAAGGCCTTCTTTATAGCATGTAGGCGTGCATGACTCAGATCTCGCACGGCTTTTCCATTTTACCTCCCTCTTAAATGCTCGACAATTTACTTAGTGTTGTCCTTCAATAAAAATTAAAAGCCCCCCACAACATGCAAGGAGAGCAGAGGCCTATAAATCACGGGAGCCACCTCAGTCTACTTCGGCGCGGTGGCAGCCTCTCCTGCGGTCTGACATTTGTGTATGACTGCAAGTGTTACAAAGGAAATAAAGCCCTGATTAAAGAGTTGGCTGTCATAAAGGTTAGGGAATGGTAAATGGAGTCTTCCATCTTGCCGGTAATAGGAGAGGAGCTGTTAGGCAGCACAAGATGCTGATCAGGACTCCTGCGCTGCTCCTGTAGGACTCGCTCTGACATTAATCACTAAATCACCAAGCCATGCTTAATTGCAAGTTGTATATCACAGCGAAATTCAGGGGTGAAGAGGAAGGAAAGTCATTATTTTTGCGTTTGGATGTAGGGTGTTTTGCGTTTGAACCCGCCCGCACATCTGGGACCTCCCTCAATCTGACAAGGAAAAATGAAGTGTGCTGTAACCTCCTAATTAACACAACACAATGACTATTTTTGAAGCGTTAACCAGCCCCAAACTCAACTCATCAATTCTCAGATCCAATCAATCAGACATGGCGAGGTCTGCTCTCACTATTCAGGCCTGATTATGACGTTTATATGCAGACAAGTTTTCAGTGATTTAGCTGGATCATGCATTGTTTAATTTCTGTCCTGAAGATTAATCGCCACTGCATCAAGACTTCAGTTTGGGCAAAGTCAAGACCAACCGACTCACTCAAACCCACTCCAGCAGTTTTTATTAAAGTACAAGAAAGGATCCAATGAGTGCTAGTAACGGTTAAGCACTATACACCATGAAAATGCAAAGCTATTTTTTTCCTAGAGTCAGCACTTTTATTTATTAATGTGTTAAACACGACGGTGGCAATTTGGTAACTATATAAAAAAAATTGCCAACCAAATGATAATATATACTGATTTACTACTATTAAAAATAGACAGACAGATACTTTTGGTTCCACTGGTCAATCAAACATGTTAGTCTTTACACACATCTATCTATTATTTTTATTAATAGATATTGTATTCTTTAACAAAATTTCAACAACAACCATATTATTAACACTACTACTACTACTACTACTACTACTACTACTACTAATAATAATAATAATAATAATAATTATTATTATTATTATTATTATACTTATTACTTTTATTTTTAGTAGTATTAATAATAATAATAATAATAATAATAATATAATTATTAGTTATTAATAATAATAATAAAAATAAAAATAATAGCTTTTAATAACAATACAAATGATTATTATTATTATTATCATTAATACTCATAAAAGTAATGAGTACAATAACATTTATTATTGTTATTAATAATAATAATAATAATAATAATAGTTTTTTAAAGTTTTTTTAAAATACAATATCTAAAATAATAATAATAATAATGCTAATAATAATAATAATAATAATAATAATAATAATTATTATTATTATTATTATTATTATTATTATTATTATTATCATCATTATTATTATTATTATTATACGTATTATTCCTTTTATTTTTGTTGGTATTAATAATATAATACAAATGATGATGAATAAAAACAATAATACATTTATTGTTATTAACAACAACAATAGCTTTTAATAATAATAATAATAATAATTATTATTATTATTATTATTATTATTAGCATTAGTAGTAGTATCAATTGTTTATAAATTATTAATAATTTATAATTATAATTTATTCAATTATTATTGTTATTATTAATAATAATAATAATAAAGTTTTTAAAAGTTTGTTAGAATACAATATTTAAAATAATAATAATGATAATAATAATATTAATAATAATAATAATAATAATAAATAGTATTATTCCTCCTTAGTATTAGTATTAATAATAATACATTTATTGTTATTAACAACAATATCCTTTAATAACAACAACAACAACAACAACAACAACAATATTATTATTATTACTATTATTATTATTATTATTATTATTATTATTATTATTATTATCATTAGTAGTAGTAATTGTTTTTTAAGTTATAATTATATATAATTAATTATAATTTATTCCATTTTTAAAAATCTATTATTATTATTATTATTATTGCATTCTTTAACAAACCTTTAAAAACTCAAATATTAATATGTATTATTAATAAAAACAATAACAAATGTATTGTTATTAATAAAAATAATAGCTTTTAATAACAATAATAATTATTATTATTATCATTATTATTAATACTTTTGTATTCAATGTTTTTAAAATTATTATTATTATTATTATTATTGTATTCTTTAACAAACGTTTAAAAACTCAATTATTATTAATTATTATGTGTATAAATAATAATACTAATAATAAATAATAAAATCATTATTAATAACAGCTTTTAATAACAATAATTATTGTTATTATTATTTTAATTTTATTGTATTCTTTAACATTATTATTATTATTAAGTTATTAATAATTTAATAATTGTATTATTATTATTATTATTGTTGTTGTTGTTGTTGTATTATTTAACAAACTTTTTTAAAAACATGATTATTATTATTATTATTATTATTATTATTATTATTATTATTATTATTATTATTATTAAGTGCCTAGTATGAGTGAAAGGGGAAAAAAATTGGCATATGAATTTCAGTTTGGCATTGGTGAAGGGGTATTTCAGCCATATTGATTAGGACATATATGACAAAAATGTTGGGAAAAAAACAGTAAGACCAACACAAAGCAACTATCTTATTATTATTATTTTTATACACATATATATACACACACACACACATACATACATATATTATATTTATTTAGTCATTTAATATTTATTTACTTATCATTTTCCCCTGTTCAGTGTTCCCACACAACAGTTTTTAATAGGTCATTTTCAACAGTTTTTAAGTCATTTTATTTTACTTATTTTTATAGAGATTGCACTAAAAACTTGCAATGCTGAGCATAATTAGAAAAACAACATTTTTGTTAAGATAACTTTGACCTTTCCAGGCACAATTAAATTATAATATTTTAATTTCTAGCTTTTCCGTGATCATGGGAACCCTGCATGCTTCGCATTAAAATTTTTCACTGGTTTACAAAGGAATGTCACACAGTCCAACACAAACTGTGAATCGCAGTAAAGTGTGAAAACAATCATCTCTGCTCCTAAAATCCCTTTTGACCTCAGAATCACAGTTCTGAGTCCATACAAATGAATGAGTGCCCAACGGTAGGGTCTCGGCCATGGCAGCATGAGGTCAGGGTTTCCAGAGCTGTGTAAAACAGACATCAATCCTGCAAACTGACTGATTCCAGCACAGCGTAGCACCGGCTGGGCCGTAAACCGCCTGAGCCCTGCGGGGGCGGCCCAGTGATCACAGCACAGGGCAGTAGAGACCGGGCCGTAAACTGCCTGACCTCCGGGGGGCAGTCACCATGCTGTCTGAATATTCGAAGGGTCTTCAACACACACACACACACACAAAGGCCAAATGCCTCAAAAGTGCCTGTCAAAGAGTCAAAGTGCGTTCAGAGTTCACCAGGCGGGAGGCGGTTACGGGTGAGAGAAAGGTAGAACAAAGTAAACAGAGAAGAACAGAGGATAGATGTGACTTTCTTCACCTTTGATTTCCACATGCTAGGACAGGAGAAAGTGAAGGCTACGCTTAATAGCGACGATTTAGCTCCTCACGCTAGCTGGATCAGGGGCGAATTTGAATGCGTTTAAATTGGAGATGCGGGGATATGATGAAGAGACACAGAGAGGGACACTCTGGGGAAGGTCACAGGCAGGAGAGGGGAGTGGCTAGCGACATCAATCATCTCAATTTAGGCCGTTTATTAGTATGCAACCGCAATCTTCTCCCTGTAGGTCAAACAACAAAGCCTCGCTACTGTGTTGAGAGTCAAACACCTTCAGAGAAGCAGAAATGTTTGCGTGAATGTGCACAATCAATATCGAAAGAAAAAGATGCAGTATAACACTACAATGTATGAATGTCCAAATATGCTGATTTTTATACTAAACAGTAAGCAAAAAGCAGTATGTCAAATCCGTAGCATGTCCAAATTTTCAGTATTTATAACTTAGTACGCAAAAAGTGTGATTCTTAAAGGGACAGTATACCCAAAAATGAAAAATTCTGTCATTAATTACTCATCCTCATGTTGTTTCAAACCCTTAACCCTTAAAGACCTAGAACATTTTTGGGGCACCTGAGGCACCTGTATATTTCTTTGTTTTTTCAGACCTATTCTAGCAGTCAGCATCAATTGTCATATATCATTATAAACATAAGAACTTGAACTTTATGTCTAGCTAATTTAAAATTACAAATTTCCTTTTGTTTTCTCTAAAAATTAGTGAATTTCCAGAATTTTAGGAAAAAACGCTACCAACAATTGGGTGTTTTTTACTGTGTACTCAAACAAAAACTTCTGAAGTTTGGATTTTTTTCTTTAAAAATTTGTATTTAGGTGTTTTACACTTCCAAATAAAATTTTGTTTATATATAACATTCCCCAAGCAAGTTATAGCCAATTATTACAATATTATTTAGGCGCTTTTCAGTGAAAAACAGGCCCATTTCGTTTATTGACAATATAGACCTGTCCAAAAACGTTTCAGGAGTAAAGTCATCGCAGAAACAGTGTTAAATAATAGCAAAACACAGTAAAAATAATTTACTTTTTCAGATAAATATATTCTTAATCCAAAAGATGAACAATAAACACAAATAGTGTAGAAAGTAGCACAAGAAAAATTGCACAAATTGTCTTGTGCAACAAAAAAATAAACAATCCAAATTATTCACAAACTACACACAAAATGAGAGAGAAATATACAGAGTGCAACCGAAAAAATAGTACAAATAATCTTTAAAAACTATATAATAGTCACATAATATAACAACCAAATAGATGGATCTGCTGGCTGTAGTCTGCGTCGGAATCTATTTTACCGGGACATCGCCTAGTGACCGAAAACCCACATTCCAGTGCTTTATCCGATATCTACTGCTGTTTCATCCTTGTTTTTGGTTTGTTTTACGTCAAAGGGCTCTGTCGTGAGTATTTCTGTACATTTTCAAAGAATGCTGTCATGCAAATGTGTTATTTTGCGTTTGTTTTCATGCACGCAAGACGCACTTTGCTTTCACTTTGCGTCTGTTCAGATCTGCAAAGAAACATACTAATTGGTGGTTCAAAAGACCAAAACCTATGTTTATTGGTTGAATAGATGACAGTTTGAACCAATCGGGGCACAGGGGTGGGACTAAGCATCAACAATCGTTCCTGTTTGGCTCAGAGGACCAAAACGTATTGATTTCATCTGACGAATCAGTGCTGAGGAAATGTGATGACGTAATCACGCTTACCACGGAGCCTCTGAATATCCAAATGAGACAAATGCGATATCACTGAAAAGAGTAGACTCTGTACTTTACGAGACTTTTTAAAGCATTCAAATTGGATTAGCGGTTCAAAAGTTATTAAACATTTAAGAACAATAGTTATTTTTAGCCGCCGGCGGCTGTCTCGGTCTTTGAGGGTTAAGACCTTCGTTCACCTTCAGAACACAAATTAAGATATTTCTGATGAAACCTGAGAGCTTTCTGACCCTGCGTAGACGGGTAACAACCACCTACCATGTTCAAAACTCAGAAAGTAGTAAAATAGTAATTAAAATAGTCCATGTGACATCAGTGCTCCAACCGTAATATTACGAAGCTATGAGAATACTTTTTGTGTGCAAAGAAAACAATTTCTTCTCCTCTGTGTCAGTGCATCACAATACTTTTGTCAAAGTGCGTCGAAGACTGACATGGAAGAGAAGAAATTGTTGAATACAGTTGTTTTTTTTGTTTGTTTGTTGTTTTCTTACTTACAAATTGTAGTCCTTTATTGATTACATATTGATGGAAATTGTAGTTTGTAATGTAATCTATTGGATTACATATGTAATGTATTTTGACTACTTCTTGATTACTTGTAATAAAATTCTGTTTTATTTTTCTATTCTTAGTTTACATTATATTAAATTATGCTAAAGTTTCGCAAACTGGGTTACACTAGTCACCTGAATAGTGGCTGTGAAGTTCCACAAACTTCGGACAGATACTGTAAAATGAAATTCCAAGACTTAAGGACTTTTCAAGCACTACTTTTTTTGATTTTCAAGGACTTCAATCAGAGATCTCACTTATGTCTTCTAGTTCAAATTAAAAAAAAAGGAGAAACAGATATATAACAATGTACTAATAAAAATGTCAAAAATACAGTGAAGCACATGAAGCACAAGTATTACTAAAGTATTTCAAAGTATACTACTCTTTTAATATAGTAAAACAATGGTTAATTTTCTTAAGGTATTTGTATGTGTATTCTTTTTTCTTTGTATTGTTTACCATTAACTGTACTGATGTTTTCTACTGTTTAAGAAAAAAATAAATAAATAAAATATTGGCAAAATTGCTCCAAAATCCTGATATGAAACAAATTATTTGCGAACATACACCAAAGTCCTGATCTGAATTAAATAATTCGGGAACCCGCTCTGAAGTTCCGTTCTAAATCAAATGATTCGTGACCCGCGCACCGAAGTTCCGATCTAAATCAAAAGATTTGCGAATCCGCCCCAAAGTTACAATCTAAATCAAATTATTTGTGATACGCGCTCCGAAGTTCCGATCTAAATCAAAAGATTTGCGAATCCGCCCCAAAGTTACAATCTAAATCAAATTATTTGTGATACGCGCTCCGAAGTTCTAATCCAAAGCAAAAGATTTGCGAACCTGCTTTGAAGTTCTAATCTAAATCAAACGATTTGTGATCCACGCTCTGAAGTTTTAAACTCGAGCAAAAGATTTACGAACTCGCTCCGAAGTTCAGATCTAAATCAAATGATAGGCGATCCGCAATCTGAAGTTCCGATCTGAACAATGATTCTCGAACCATCATTTCGGATTGGGACTTAGAGCGTGGATCACAAATCATTTGACTTAGATCAGAACTTTGTGTATTGTGAATCATTTGATTTGAATCATTCAATTCGCTAAATGACTCACAAACGGGTTACAATCTAAATCAAATGACTGGCGATACACAAAGTTCCATCCAAATAAAATAATTAGCGATACTCGATTTAAAGGTTGTATCAGCGATTTCTAGCCTAAAACATAAAGTGTCAATTTCAGCTCACCTTTCTTCACGATCCGCTCGCTGCCTGCCCCATAAATTGTCTGTGAAAAAAACGCGTCTCTCTGGTCAGCCTAGGGTCCGAGATATGCCAAAAAAACAATCGATGCTGTTAACTATTCCACAGATAAACAAACAGTGTTCCAACCAATCAGCGTCAGGGGTTTGGTGTTGTGGACTTTCCTACTGGTGCAGGGATGTGAGGGAGGCGGAGCGAAAGTCCACAACACCAAACCCCTGACGCTGATTGGTTGGAACACTGTTTGTTTATCTGTGGAAAGGTTGGTAGTGCAGATTGTTTTTTTGGCATATCTCGGACCCTAGGCTGACCAGAGAGACGTGGTTTTTTCACAGACAATTTATGGAGCAGGCAGCGAGCGGATCGTGATGAAAGGTCAGCTGAATTTGACACTTTACACCGCGTTCCAAATTATTATGCAAATGATATCTTTCTCTGGTTTTCATAATTAGTCAATGCAAATGACAGTCAGTATAATTTTTAAGTCATCAACCATTAGGGTATAATTCGAATTTTATTGAACAAACCTCCTAATGATAACAGTATTTATTTCAAAAATAAAAAACTGAAAATGCACTGTTTCACATTATTATGCACAACAGAGTTAAAACATTGTATAGGTTGTAAAGAACTGAAAATGGGCATTTGCTGAATTTGCAGCATTAGGTGGTCATATTTACTGAAATCTAAATCTATTTCAATCAAAAACATCCTAACTGGGCAAGTTACATCTTATTTTTATCTTACATCTTAAGTTACATCTTATATTTGTGAGTTTTTGGAGAGTTTCTGATTGAATTTGTTTGCAGGATGCCAGAATAGCCTCCCAGAGCTGCTGTTTTGATGTGAACTGCCTCCCACCCTCATAGATCTTTTGCTTGAGGATGCTCCAAAGGTTCTCAATCTGGTTGAGGTCAGGGGAGGATGGTGGCCACACCATGAGTTTCTCATCTTTTATGCAGATAGCAGCCAATGACACAGAGGTATTATTTGCAGCATGAGATGGTGCATTGTCATGCATGAAGATGATTTTGCTACGGAAGGCACAGTTCTTCTTTTTGTACCATGAAAGAAAGTGGTCAGTCAAAAACTCGACATACTTTGCCGAGGTCATTTTCATACCTTTAGGGATCCTAAAGGGGCCAACCAGCTCTCTCCCTATGATTCCGGCCAAAAACGCCACCTCCTTGTTGTGGTCGCAGCCTTGTTGGGACATGTTCCATCCACTACTCCATCTATCTGGACCATCCAAAGATGCACAACACTCATCAGTACACAAAACTGTTTGAAAATGAGTCTTCATGTATGTCTGGGCCCACTGCAACCGTTTCTGCTTGTGAGCATTAGTTAGGAGTGGCCGAATAGTAGGTTTATGCACAACTGCAAGCCTCTGGAGGATCCTACACCTTGATGTTCGCGGGACTCAAGAGGCACCAGCAGCTTCAAAAACTTGTTTGCTACTTTGTAATGGCATTTTAGTAGCTGCTCTCTTAATCTGATGAATTTGTCTGGCAGAAACCTTCCTCATTCTGCCTTTACCTGCACGAACCTGTCTGTGCTCTGAATCAGCCTCAAATCTCTTCACAGTACAATGATCACGCTTACGTTTTCGTGAAATATCTAATGTTTTCATACCTTGTCCAAAGCATTGCACTATTTGACGCTTTTCGGCAGCAGAGAGACCTTTTTCTTTCCCATAATTGCTTGAAACCTGTGGCCTGCTTAATAATGTGGAACATCCTTCTTAAGTACTTTTCCTTTAATTGGGCTCATTTGGCAAACTATTTATCACAGGTGTCTGAGATTCATTTCAGTGATCCAAAGAGCCATGAGACACAATACCATCCATGAGTTTAATTGAAAAACAAAAAACTGTGTGTTTATGACACTTACATACAATTTGCATAATAATTTGGAACGCGGTGTATGTTTCAGGCTAGAAATCGCTGATACAACCTTTAAATCAAATAATTCGCGATACGCAATCCAATTAGAGCGCTTCAAAAGAGTGCATCATTTTGTGACGCAATGGTTTAACTGAATTAGAGTTTTGAAAAGCTCTGTTTCATGCATCACTAAGTGCTTTTTAAAATTATTACAAGCGATGTTGAATTTGTTTTGGCTTTTGTTAGTGAATCGCTTGAAATGAATGATCGAAGTCACGAGTTTGAATCAATCCAAGCGGTTCCACCGTAAATGACTCAATTGATTTGGTTCATCTGTTCCTTTTTTTCGCATCTTCAGCCATGTCAGTACTACTACTGGCTTAGCTCAATTGTTTTCTGACATTAACTGAAATAATTCAAAAGGTATGATGTTTTTTTTTTTTTAATTTCATGAATTTTGTGTGAAAAGATACGTGCTTATTGACAAAATTAAACACTTAAGACACATTGTCTTTCCAAAAGTCACTTTTCAAGTACCTCCTCAGGAATATTGCTATTTTAAAAGGTTTCCCAGGCCTAAAATTTAAAAAAAGTCCAAGCATATATATATATATATATATATATATATATATATATATATATGAATAATTGAATTTGTAACTATGTAATTTATGAAAATTAACTAATCTGATTATGAACATTTTAAAATGTAATATAATTACATTACGTTACCAGATTACATGTAATCAGTTACTACCCCAGCACTTCACATGTGTATACTTAAATCATTAAGTCAGAAAGTGTCCTAAATCACATGCAGTGCCTACTCTGACACAATGCGATTTTGAACACAGTGACAGAATAGGGATTGCAATGACTAGTCGATTAGTTCTGCCACTTTTTATGTAGACTAGTCATGTATCACATGACTTCAGTTGCACTTGTACTGTCTAAATATATTTTGAATGATGTGAAATTGAAAAATCAAATCAAAGCACATAAACGAGCCACGCTGCAGACATCTGAGACTGACTTCATTTGGAGTGTTCAAAAACAAGCCAAAACTCTTTGGAGAAACTAATCAAGAGGTGCCCAGAAACTGACAGAAGCTATAAGCACTTGGCACATGACTAGTTTTTATTACTCCGATCACGTTGTGAAGCGAGTCACTGACCAACAGATTAACGGAGTACTTCATTTCAACTAGTTTTGTTGTTTAGTCATAGTGCGTAGCTGAAAAATAAAGACTTAAAAACTCTCCAATTCATCAATCAGAACATGAAACTTTCAGACAGTTACAACATCTGCATGAATAATTGTAAGTAGACGGCTCCAAAACCAAATCATTCAACCTTGCGCTATAATGCATAACACAGGGTTTGGAGCGACCGCTACGGAGTGAAATGAAATTACAGAAAGCAAAACAAAGCAGAAAAACCAATCTCAATAGATGGCTAGATTGAAGGTTACCCTGTTTGACTTCTCACTATGCGTCAAACAGCAAATAGGCATCGACAACTGGTATGTCATCATAGAAGAAACACAATGAGGTTTTAGATATGAGGGCCTAAAAAGGTTAACCATGGAACTAAATGTTCTCTTTCACCGAGGCCGTAATGCAATTTCAGCAAAAAGAACATGAACCGAATCGACGCCAGCTCCCCGTCCATCTTGTAAACTCCAAAGTGATGCTTATCATGTCTCTGGAAATATGCACTTAGTGCCCCAGCAAGCCGTATTGAGTTGCTGGCACACATCAAGTCTTTCTGAATGCACATTTGTCCAGGCCAGAATGAACCTCACTTTTAACCAACTTTATTTGTTAGATGAGCGCATTTTCTGGGAAAATCCAAACCTCACGGTCCTGACCACAAGTATTAAATATTTTATACTCGTCTGTGTAACCCAATCTGATGTAAATGTTACATTTATATTTGCAAATGGAAATATATACACACAATTGCCTCAAGCTTATGCATTATGAATCATGAAATAACAAACAATTTCACAGCATTTATTAATCTATATTTTGATTCAATGTCCGCTTTGACTTGATTGAATGTAGATTATCTTAGATGTACACTGTCGCTCAAACGTTTGGGAGTAAGAGCTTTAATGTTTTTTAAAGACGTTTCTATGCTCATCAAGACTAAAACTGTAATATTGTGAAATATTATTTCAATTTAAAATAACTGTTTTATGTCAAAATGTCATTTATTCCTGTGATACAAAGCTACATTTTCAGCATTTTTACTCCAGTCTTCAGTGTCACATCTGATCCTTCAGAAATCATTCTAATATGCTGATTTATTATCAATGTTGAAAACAGTTAATATTGCCGTTTAATATTTTTTGGAACCTGTAATACTTTTTTTCAGGATTCTTTGATCAATAAAAATAATATACTAATAAATAATATACACTACTGTTCAAAAGTTGGGGGTCAAGTCAATTTTTATTCTTTCTTTTTTTTTTTTTTTTTTTTACCAAGGATGTGTTAAATTAATAAAAAGTGATAGCATAGATTTACATTGTTAGAAAAGATTTATATTTTGAATAAAAACTTGTTATTCATCAAGGAATCCTGAAAAAGAATCACAGGATCCAAAGAAATATTTGTTGGTTTCCAACATTGATAATTCTAAGAATAAATCAGCATATTAGAATGATTTCTGAAGGATCATGTGGCACTTAAGACTGGAGTAACAGCTGATAAAAATTCATCTTTGCATCACAGGAATGAATTATATTTTAAAGCTTATTGAAATAAAAAAAAACATTATTTTATATTGTAATAACATTTCACAATAGTTTTTTCTGTATTTTTTATCAAATAAATTGAGCCTTGATGAGCATAAGACACTTCTTTCAAACAAATTAAACATTAAAGAACAGTCAAAATTATAATGAATATGGTGCATATATTTAGCAAAATAGACAAGTTTATGGTCACCAAATATGATATTTTCTGAGGTAAATGTGACGTTTACAAGCTGTTATATTGACTTCTTTCAGTGGATGAAACACTAATCAAATGCTTACACGAGACAGTATACGGATTTCAGTAAGTTGTACTATATTTTAACTGGCCTTCGGATGTTTATGTATGTTTAATTAGTGCTGAAACTGTTATTAAAGTGGAGAAGATGATCAGCGATCTGTCAGTCCATATTAAACACCGGCATTTATTGTTTGAATACTGCAATAAAATGAACAGAATTTAAAATCTGAGACCGTTTCATATTAAAAGTAACAAAGCTCAAAGCTTATTGCAATTTATTGGATGAGAGATGAGCTACAATATGCTGTTCATTAACTAAAAACAGGCTATATTTATCGATTCTTGGGATTTAAAATTGAGAAAGCATTTTTTTACCCAGCCCTAATATATATAGTCAGCATTGTCACTTAATGCATTCATATGAATGAAATGAACCTTGCAAAGTGTTACCAATCAAACGATTGACATTTCTGCTATAACTTAATTTGTATATTTAAGGTGATGTGCATAACTTAAAAAGACTCCTTTCAGTTAATTTTCACTTGTGTATTTCTTCTTCAGCCCCTTTTTAATTAGGACAACCACTTAACACCTGCAGAACAACTGCGTCCAACAGGACAGCCAAAGGAGCCGCGTCTCCATACTGTTATTATCAGAAACACATCAGCCCTCTCTACAACGCGTAATTAACAAGTTTCCACTAGATCATAAATCCTTCGTTAAAATACTCTCTTCGAATGCTCTGCCGGGGTGGCAAGCGGGAACTAAATTCCGCACATGCTGGAGAGGCTTATTTTGCTTAAAGGAATTTATGTTAGGATCCAGCAGTCAAATGTAAACAGCTTTCTATAAGAGCTGCTAGCTGTCACAGAGAAGCCTGATTTCTCTGTCCGATTAAAGATTGAGCAACGCTGGCTTAGCTGAACTAATATTTGGAAAAGACTGAGATAAATTACTTGTGTGTGTTACACCAGATGCTGGCCTGGTGCACTCTGTGTCAGCTGGATACATCCACGTAGTCAAGGGATTTCCTCTCGCAAGAGTCTATGATTGCTTTGCTGTTATTTTTACATTAAAAACAACTGGGTAGTTGACATGAGTTATATTTGGGAAGTCGACATTTATTCAATCTACACATTTGGTCCCACTTTGTATTAGGTGGCATTAATTACTATGTACTTACATCCAAATATAAGTACAATGAATTTGTTGTGTTCATGTTGTATTGCAAAACAGTTCTGCTGCTATTGTGGTGGGGGGTTAGGGTTCTTTTAAGGGTGTTAAGGTTTAAGAGATGGGTCAACAGTGTAACTATAAAGGTAATTACAGAAATTAATTACAGATGTAATTACATGCAGGTATTTGTTTTTAAAATACAATACAAAAAATACAATTTAAAACATGTATACACACAATAAGTGCACTGTATCAAATTATTCATTTAAATGTAAGTAGTTAAGGTCACCTAATAAAGACCAAACATTTTTAAAAAGCATTAAAAATAATTTTGCATTTAGCTTTTTTAATTGCAATGCCATTTAAACTTTTTTTTTTTTTACTGAAATCCCTTATTCTCACCAGGGCTGCACTGATAATGTGAAATATTAGTACAATTTAAAATAAATATTTTCTTTTTTAATATATATTGAAACAATTTATTACTGTGATGAGAAAGCTGAATTTTCAGCAGTAATATTTTCAGGGTCAGATGATCTTTCAGAAATCTGAGCAGTTGTTTTGCTCCTCAAGAAACATTTCTTATTATTATCAAAGTTGAAAACATTTTACTTATAGATTATTCATTTTGTGTAAACAGTGATACACTACCAGTCAAAAGTTTTTGAACAATTAGTTTTTTAATCTTTTTTTTTTTTTTAAGTCTCTTCGGCTCACCAAGCCCGCATATATTTGATCCAAAGTAAAACGAAAACAGTAACATTTTGAAATATTTTTTTTTAAATTTAAAATAGCTGTTTTCTATTTGAAAATATTTTAAAATGTGATCAAAGCTATATTTCCAGAATCATTACTCCAATCTTCAGTGTCACATGATCCTTCAGAAATCATTCTAATATGCTGATTTGCTGTTCAAGAAACTATTATTATTATTATTATTATTATTATTATTATTAATAATAATAATAATAATAATAATAATATTTTATTAATACATTTCTTTTCAGGATTCTTTGTTGAATAGAAAGATCCAAAATCAGCATTTATTTAAAAAAAAATTATGATTTAATGTTATGTAACATTTATAATGTAACAAAAGATTTCTATTTCAAATAAATGCTTTCTATTCATCAAAGAAACCTAAAAAAATCTATTCTACTCAGCCATTTTCAACATAATAAATATTTTTTTGAGTGGCAAATCAGATTATTAGAATGATTTCTGAAGGATCATGTGACTGGAGTGATGATGCTAAAAATTCAGCTTTGAAATCGCAGGAATAAATGACATTTTAAAATATATGCAAATAGAAAAGAGCCATTTTAAATGGTAAAAATATTACAAAATTTGACTGTTTTTGCTGGTCTTCGGTCAAATAAATGCAGGATTGGTGAGCAAAAGAGACTTATTTAAAAACAGTAAAAATCTTACTGTTCAAAAACTTAAGAGACTGGTAAGAAACTTCAAAAGACTGGTAGTGTATATTATTTTTTTTTGCAGGATTCATTAATGAATACAAATTTATCTGAAATAGAACATGCATGAACTGTTGCTTGTCATCAATATTATGAATCCTTGCTCAGAAGTATTATTTACTTTCAATATATTACATTACATTATAAAAATTGTGAAAACAACAAATGAAACAAGACCTAAGATTAATATAAGTGTTGATAAATTTTATTGTAAAGCTAAAAAAACTCAAAGGACATTTTATGCATCAAGAACGGAACAAAACGTGTTAACAGGAGAACACAGAGTGCCTTTGCAAAGCCAAATATAATCCGAAACACACATTTATCGGCTCATTTTAATCAACATGCAATTTTCAAGGTGTTCCTTATGACTGTTTACAACCCATGAGGTGCAATTTTTGGATGGCTGTAAAGCTTCTCAGCATGGTGCAGGCTGTAATGTTATTTCAAATGGTGAACACCCATGCTTGGAGACAAACTGAGAAATGAAAACCCCTCTCAAGCAGTCAGAGACTTATAAAGAACCTAGTGTTGTAGAAGGATCCACTTAAAAACTTTTGGCAGGCAGTATATCATACACATGTAAACAGTATTCTTTATCAGATTAAATCTGCTTGTAGGCATTTAGTTTTTTTCCCCACCTAGTTTAGACAGAAAAACAGCTCTCTGAGGTAAAGATCAGTCAGGACGACTGCAAGCGCAGCGCGATGACGACTGACAAAAAGTGTGGGTTTCGGATGAAAACAACAAATTAAATTCATACTGGAAAGATGCGCTCCGCATTGGCTACGAGTTCAAGCAGTCTTCCAGGCCTGTGAATAACTTCAATATGCAAGTATAAAACATTAGGCTAAGTTTAAGAAGCTCCACGTACTTCGGGTTGACGTGTTCGGAGCTGCCTGTGCTCCCTGCAGCATAATGAGATCCCTCCATGAAAGCGTGGCATTACCAGCCTGTGCTCCCTAAGAGAGCGCTTCCTGTCTGGGTTGTACCCCTGCCCCGATAAACACCAGCCCTCTCTACAGTAGGAGGGTCAGAAGTTCAAACCCCAGGTTTTAACGGTTAAGGCCGGGATGTGAACTCCTGACCTCCCAATGTGAAGGGAGGTCAGGCACTTGAATGCAGAGCTGCCTGAATTTACAACTGCATGCTGACTCCATGCAAGCACAGCAGAAAGCACCTGATAGAATCTCCTTGAGGGAGGGGGAGTGGCTCCGGTCTCTTTGTACTTTCAGTCACAGCCGGCCCGCGCCATAAATCATGTTAATTAGTTGACTGATAAAATAAATCTTGAAAAGTCAAGGCGAGATCCTGTTTCCCGTGCTGCAGTTTAGCCTGCTCTGCGTTATTTGTCATCTGCGAGTCACTGTTTAATCTAGCCATTTGTAGCGGGCGGTTTTTTTGCCCGGGATCTGGACGAGCCGGTGGGACTGAGAGGGGCTGACACAGGTAGCTTAAGCTCATCCATCTTTCCCTGGGTGGTCTGCGCAGGCTGCCGTCGTAAAAAGAGCCCAAACACAGATTTGATCAGCGGGGAGCAGGGTTCACATGCAGATGCTACACTTCACTAACGCACAATGTTAAATAATCATTTGCCGCATAGATTTCCTGCAGCAAATGACTCGCTGTAACTTCTCAAATGTCAATGAATTCAACACAAAGTGGGAGATGATGACTTTCTTCTGGCTAATGACTTTCAAATAAAAGTGTAACGGCTCAATATGTCCAAAGTTTAAGTGGTTATTCCTATTACCTTAAAGCTATGTATGCAGACAGCTAGCCGTTAACTTAAACTTAAATAAAAATCTTAAACTATTAAAATAATATAACAAATAAACAAACAAATAATTAGAAATACAAAAGCTAAAAATAAATAAAAACACAAAAATAACCTTTTTTAAAAAAAAACAACAACAATGGGGATGATGTGATTCAAATAATCAAATATTTCAAATGTCTTCAGATGATTTTATATATAAAGCAGTTTTTTATTATTTAATTTATTATTTTTAGTCATACACATCAACATTATTAACTAGCAGTAAAAATGTTAAATGTAATCCTAGACTAATAAATAATATTGCAAAATAATAAAACAATATAATAAGTAAATAAATAATATAATAACTAATAATTAGAAATACTAAAATAATAAATAATTTTAATAATCTTCAGATTATTTTATATATAAAGAACATTATATTTTTATTCAGTAAAATGTAAAAATGTTAACTTAAAAAACTTAAATACTAAAATAACAAATAAAAATAAAAACACTAATAGGGATTTAATCTTCAAATTATTTTAGATATAAAGCACATTTATTTTTATTATTTTTTTATTGCATTCAGATTTATAGTCAGTAAGTTATTAACAGTATAACTGTTAACTTAAAAAAAATGAAATACTAAAATAATATTTAAAAAAAAACTGAGAAAATAATTAGAAACCCAAAAGCTACAAAGAAATAAATAAAAATAAAAACACTAAATGGGGATGATATAATTTAAATAATCAAATAAGTCTAATAATCTTCAGATGATTTTATATAAAGCACATTATTATTATTAATTAGTATTATATTTAGATTTCTAGTCATACACAAAGGTTATTAACAGTATAAACAGAAAAAAATAGCAGAAAAAAAATTTAGCTTAAAAAAAACTAAACTACTAAAATAATATTTTCAAAAATATATATATTATATTATATTTACAATCATTACTCATTTATGTGAGTACATTTATATTTTGCAAATATTGTTACTGATTTCATGGGTATATATATGATTTTTTTTACATGCATGTTTATTTTAAATGTACTCATTTTACATTAATAATTAAAAAAAAGTTACATTTAAAACAAAAACTAGTCAAACTCCAATAACCCTCATGCACACACACATTTTCATTGGTGTTACCAGCAACATAAGGCATCTGAAAAATAAGTAGGTAGTTTACCAACAAGATGGAAGACTACTTCATGGGCTATTGTGCCCAATTTTCAAAGCTCATGAAATGTGAATGGCAGGAAAGGACATCTCTGAAGCCTCTCGATTCTTTTAAAGAGGCCACAAGGATGTGAAATTTTCTCAGCTATAGTCCCCCTTGCCAAAGACTTGAGAGGTCGTCTGCACACAATAGCAGTCTGTTGAGAAGTACACTGCCTTGTTGGTAATTACAGCTATTTTGCCAGAGTGTTTTGTGTTTTGCTTTGCTTGTTCCATCTCAGAGGCTAACAACCCTTCATTATTCATGGTTTGACTCGCATCTCACTGAAGCAAATTACACAGGGGAGTGACAGCTTTCAGAACAGAGCGGTCTCGTCCTCTTCCCTTCAGAGTGGCACTAAATCATAGACATGAGGCTTTAACTTCTGACCTCTCACCTGTTGACCCTTCTGGGAGGTTATTTTTGCCTATGGGCCACAATCTGGACAAAACCAGCTCTGACATAACACACATATGCTTAAACATACCTTGAGAGTCTGGGATTGACATGCCCTTTAATGTATTACAACCAATGCAACCACAAGACAGAAATCTTAGGTTGCCAGTAAGCCAGAAAAACACATTACTAAACCCATGTAACAAACGTATGACCTTTATAAGATTAAAGAGAATTATAAAAGATGTTTACATACAATCCACAAGAGAAAATAATAGTTGAATTTATAAAAAATGATCCACAGCTGTGTTTTTTTTTGTTTAGTGATAGTTGTTCATGAGTCCCTTGTTTGTCCTAAACGGTTAAACTGCTTGCTGTTCTTCAGAGAAAATCATTCAGGTCCCACAAATTCTTTGGTTTTTCAGCATTTTTGTGTATTTGAACTCTTTCCAAAAATGACTATGATTTTAAGATCCATCTTTTCACACTGAGGACAACTAAGGGGCTCATATGCAACTATTACAGAAGGTTCAAATGCTCACTGACGCTCCAGGAGGAAACAAGATGTATTAAGAGCTGGGGGTGAAATCTTTTTGAATTTGAAGATCAGGGTAATTTTAATTTATTTAGTCTTCTTGGAAACATGTAACTTTCCTATGTAGCCTCTGAAGGGCAGTACTAAATGAAAAAAAATATATGATATTTAGGCAAAAGTCCATTTAAAAGTTTTCACCCCTTGCTCTTAATGCAAAGTTTTCCTTTTGGAGCATCAGTGAGCATTTGAACCTTCTGTAATAGTTGCATATGACCTGAAGGGTTTTTCTAAAGAACAGCGGGAAGTGTAACTGTTCAGGACAAAAAAGGACTCATGAACTATGAAACTATCACTAAACAAAAAAACAACACCGTATTAAAAAAATCAATGGGATATAAACTTTTGAACAAGGTAATTTTTAGAAATTCAACTATTTTTTCTTGTGGACTATATGTAAACGTCTTTTATCTGAAATATCTTATTCAGGTCAGTACTAAATAAACAATAACATGGATTTTTTTTTATGATTCTTATTTTGGTAAAATAATTAACATTTAGCAGATTCTGAAAGGGGGTGTAAACTTTCGACCTAAACTGTGTACGCCTGTTAGATTTACCCAAAACAAAGCGTTTCTCATGTTTAACCACTATAGAGGTGGCAAATTCTAGAACATCTGGCCAAGGTAAGGCTGCTCTCGTCGGGTTCATGAGTGCTAAATGGCAGCTGATGCCCTGGAGCTCACATCTCCAAAAACACTGAAGCAAACTGTCAAATAAATGTTACCTTTATTAACAATATACCACATATATGAAGTCTAAACAACTATATTCTCACATTAAAAACTCTTTCACATTCCGTGACACAAAACATATTACTTATATAATTATACTGGGTTTGGGTGCCCGCAATGACACTCGCTCTGAAAGCGGAGTGATACAAATGGAGAAACGGTTGGAGTGCCGATATCACTAGAATATTGCACTGCTGGAAAAGGCTCTCAGCCAATCAGATTAGAGTAAATTTCACAAATAATTCCAAAACAATGTCAAGTGACACACTGAAATAAACATTAACCCCCGGTTTCACAGACAAGGCTTCCAAGGGCCCTGACATTTAAAACAAGACATTGAGAACTTTGAAAAAGCACCGGTAGTTTATTTACGAGAAGATTTATACAGACATTCCTCTTAGTAAAATCACCGGCCGCCGCCATCTTGAATTTAGTCACGATAAGTCGAGTGACGAGCAGGAAGGAACTTATCAGGTTATCAACTTATCAGGTTGTAGTTTCCTTCCTGCTCGACACTCGACTTATCGTGACTAAGTTCAAGATGGCGGCGACCGGATTTTTTCTTGCAGGAACTGTCTGTATAAATCTTCTCGTAAATAAACTACCGGTGCTTTTTATGAGTTCTCAATGTCTCGTTTTAAATGTCAGGGCCCTTGGAAGTCTACCAATGAAGTGTGGAGCTACTTTGTGCCTCGTAAATGGCATAAAACAGTGATTTATTTACATGGCTACTTCGATGCCCTATTGACTCTCATTGACAACCTGTTGTTAGCATCGGCTAACTGACCCCAGATTTCGGACAGCAGGACACAAACCGAGATGAGATATTCAAGGTACGTTCACACCCGGTATCATGATTCAATACACTTTAGGTCAATATCACACCGGACTTCTCCTTTAATATATACTTACTTAATATGAATTTTGGCATAAAAGAAAAAAAATTATAATTTTGACCCATACAATGTATTGTTGGCTATTGCTACATATATACCCATGCTACTTATGACTGGTTTTGTGGTCCATTTGTCATCTAAAATACACAGCCAAATCACACGGTTTATAACGCTTCTCAAAATGCTATTGGCTGAGAAGCCAAGGGAACGCAAACACAAGACAAAAAGAGGGAAAAAGAAAGTGTCCCGTTCCTTTCAGTGAGGTTTGGGTAGTTTCAATTGAGACTGTGGACTAGGACATCACAGGGCAACCATGAATGCAACAAGCTGAAATGAATAGGCGAGCTTACTGTGATTACCCCATTGTCATCGAATAAATACAATGACACAAGAATCCCTTACGTCTCACTATTAAAATGGGCGTTTCGTTTGGGAAATTACATCAAAGCAGTCTCGGGGGCTTGTGCCAACTTGTTATGTTCTGTGTCACAAAACATGCGTGAATAAGAGTTTCAGTGGGGACAAACAAAAAGTCTTTGTGGGGATGATGGCATTCAGACAGTGATGAAAAGGCAGGTGTGGGTACTTCAAAGCAGCCTGATAGGAAACCTTCAAAAAGACCTGCAGAGTCTGACCTGATCGAAAGGTCACTGTGCTCTAAAATAAAGACAGGTAGGGCAGAGGAACAATGTAGGATCAAGAAAGGATGGTCACATCAAATC
>NC_133362.1:34442050-34556383 GCF_049309525.1 Garra rufa | reverse complement strand
ACTTCACTTTTCTTGTTCATAAGACCTCTCTGTGGGGTTGGACAATGAAACTGAAACACTGGCCAATATAATGTTGGAGGTTTCATGGCTATATTTTTGCAGCCTGGTGGCCAATCTTCACTGACTGCACATTCCACCAGTAAGAACAGGTGTGAACGTTAACTATGTGCACCCAATGGTTCAGACATTGTACTCTGAAGGTGGTACCATGTATCAGGATGATAATGCACCAGTACACACCGCAAGACAGGTGACAGAGTGGTCTGATGAACAAGAAAAGTGAAGTTGGACATCTCCCATGGCATGCATAGTCACCAGATCTGAATATTATTGTGCCACTTTGGGGTGTTTTGGAGGAGCGAGTCAGATAACATTTTCCTACACCAGTATCATGTAGTGACCTGACCCCTGATCTGCAAGAGGATAATGGCTCAAAATGCCTTTGGCAACTGTGCAGGACTTGTATATGACAATTCCAAAGACGAAATGCTCTATTGGCCAAAAAAAGGAGGCCCAACACCATACTAACTGTGGTCTAAAACCAGGTGTTTCAGTTTTTTTGTCCAACCCCTGTATATATATATATACACATACATATGCATATATACATACATACACAAATACAGTACACACACATATTATGTAAACAAACTTATTTTAGTTGCGGTTAATCATGATTAATTGCGATTCATTGGTTTGACAGCCCTATTATTATTATAAATATATATTTTTTAAAGTGTTCAAAATAATATGATAAGGCAACTTCATTGAACATGTTTTGATATGTGCACAATAACATTTAATATACAGCTCCAGCAAACCTTTCATCCTGTCGAATGAGCTTTAAGTAAACCCTGCTAAGAGAAATCCATTATAAAGAAATCAGCATATACTCCAAATATATAATCTCAGCACAGATGTGTTACAGTTTCCAATGCATCAGGGTTATTTATGACTTGCCATTATAAAAGCTTGTATAATTTATGACGTTCAATTAATGCAATACCTTCCATGAGCTTTCAGTTTGTTTTCTGGCTTTTTTTTCCCTGAGATCCGCTGATACGCACATGCCAAAAATATGCAGCAACGCCATTTAGGCTGTTAGAGCAGGCTTGAGACTGATTTATGGACATGAATTAAAAAGAATGAAAAATTTATGACTGCAATTTGTGGGCAGCCATAAAACTATTACAGAACTTTGGAGTTGCATTCAGCTCTTTTGTCTCTAAGCGAAGCAAGATGACTTAATCTCTCGAAAATATGAACAAAAATACATAAATTCTATTGTTTCAAAAGTAAATAACAGCAGAACTATAATTATGCTTACAGAAAAATATTTTGCAGGCTATTATTTAGTGGAAACTGCAACCAACGCGGCTGTTTAAGAAGTCAACACCCTGTTTTCTCTGTTATGTGCTTGTGTATAAAACTATATAGCTTCCACTGCTACAATGACTGAGCGCCATGGCATGATTGAATGAAAGTCTATCCTTGACTGACAAATGATATATTAAGCTTTCGTCTGGTGGGGGGAAGCCAGGCATGTCAGTTACCTGCTACAGAAGAAGCTCCACTTGTCAATCTACTGTGCGCCTGGCTAAACAAGATCTGAAATGTTAAAGCCCTCCTGCATTAGAGCTTCACACTGAGCTATGCGCCTATACATCCAAGCCTTGTGACAGACATGAATCACTGCCTGCAATAAATGCCTGAATATCACAACTGGAGGTGAAACTAATTTGTTAAGTCCAGGAATGCTTGGGTGGATATGAAGAATATGAAGAACATGTGGCTTACTTGATCATTCTGCTTGTACGGTGTTTAAAAGGGTTAGTTCACCAAAAAAGAAAATTCTGTCATTAATTACTCACCCTCATGTTGTTCCAAACCCGTAAGACCTTCGGTTATCTTCAGAACACAAATTACGATATTTTTGATGAAATCCATAAGCTTTCTGACCTTGCATAGACAGCAATGCAATTGACGCATTCAAGGCCCAGAATCAGTAGTTCAACCTTGATTTTAGGACGCTACAAGAATACTTTTTGTGTGCAAAGAAAACTTAAATAACGACTTTATTCAACAATTTCTTCTTTCATATCAGTCATCATTTCATATCGACGAATGTTTGCGTACCACGATACATGTGGAACTGTCGTGAACGTGCAACATGGAAAAGAAGAAATTGTTGAATAAATTCAAAAATGTTTTGGTTTTCTTTGCACACACACACACACACACACACACACACACACACACACACAAAAGTGTTCTTGGGCCTTGAAAACATCAGTTACGTTGCTGTCTATGCAGGGTCAGAAAGCTCTCGGATGGCCTCAAAAACATCTTAATTTATGTTCTGAAGATAAACGAAGGTCTTCCATGTTTGGAACGACATGACGGTTCACTTTCGCTAACACACAAGGTGACTGTCCTACTCTGGTTTACTTTAAAACCGTTATTTTTGTGTGTGACTGGCCCAGCTAGAGAGTCATTAATAAAGATACGGCCAAACGCTGGCACAGGTCTGGGCTGCTGTAAGCGGCTGTATGGTGCCTCTATGTGCCTGGGAATGAGTGCAGTCGTCTCCTTGGCTCGGCTGGCGTTGATTGTGTATGATTAATGGTTTAAAGGAACAGGGAGAGAAAGGTCAACTTCTGGGTTGGAGTCAGAGCAGCTACATAGGGAGTAATTAAGACATTTGTGTAAGCATGATTAATAAGCCTGAGCTGACACTGTGTACTGTAAACAAGAGGCAACCAGATGGTTTGCCACGTACTGCATCTTACACCGAGATGGAGGACCGCCTAAATGAAAGCACGCGGTGTAGCCCCCCCAGCTCGAACCTCCTGGTTTCATATGACCACGCGCTTTGAGAAGTCAACCTCGGAGACGTCAGTGAGTGGGATTTCCAGGTCATGACGAGACAGATGGACAACGAATGTCAAAGCAAGAAATGTTGCTATCTACCATTTGACATTAGATGACACTTCAGATCATTAGCATTGCAGTGAGGATTGACCCATCAGTTCTCATCCATCCACTGACCTTCTTTCCTAGATGTTGGTCATGTAGAGCACTCTCTCTTTCTCCATCATCTCTCCTGCAGTCTCTCAGCCATGTGACCAGCAATATAGAGGGATTAGCTCCCGCATGTAGAGAGAAAGACTGGGAGACAGGTGTCAAAACGCTCCAGCAAGCAAAGCTAACGACCGCTAATCAGCTCTGTTGTTCTCTTGCAATCCACGTCCAATTCGCAAGTTTCATCCCACATGAAACACAATTATGGCGGGTTTGAAGTTCAGTGTGTACTTACTCAACCGTCTCTTCGTGTAAATGTTAGTTCTTAAGAGAAAAAAGGCTGAGGTTTAGTCGCGAGACAGAAACAGAGCTGCTTGTCGGTCCGTGTGTGTTGATAGAAAGCAGTGATGGGCTTAACCACACAGGATCACAGCTCCAGAACACAGGACGTGGAAGTCCTGCTTGTAGAAATAGGACCTTTGAGCTGGATTTCTCAATGGGAGCTTAAGTATTGTGAAATGCTTAAGGGTGTGAGTGAGGAATAGCCCTTTGGGTGAAAATTGTGTCATTAATTACTTATTCTCATGTCGTTCCAAACCCATAAGACCACAAATTTGTTTATTTTGACGAAATCTGAGAGCTTTCTGAACCTGAATAGTCAGCAATGCAACTACCACGTTCAAGCCCCAGAAAGGTAGCAAGAACATCGTCAAAATAGTCCATGTGACATCAGTGGTTCAACTGTAATTTTATGAAGCTATGAGAATACATTTGTGTGCACAAAGAAAAGTAAATTAATGACTTTATTCAACAATTTCTTCTCTTCTGTGTCAGTCCTGAACGCGGTAGTTGTGTTGGTGTTTATGCACGGTCAGAAACCTCTTGGGTTTCATAAAAAAATTAATTTGTGTTCTGAAGATGAACTTAGAAGTCTTACTGGTTTGGAACGACATGAGGGTGAGAAATTAATGACTGAATTTTCAGGGTGAACTATCCCTTTAAGCAAAGTTTTCACAACACATTGTAGGGGCTTTCACACTGAAGGAACTTAGTTCCTAGAACTATTGGCAGAAGTACTCAGAATTACAGCAGAAACTAGAAACGTATTTAGTTCCAGGAACTCCGTTTGGGGGAACTCCTACTTCAGAGTGAATCTTAAAACCAGTGGCATAAGTGTACGCTGACTGACCAAACGCATACGAAACACTGGCTACCCAGCATTTTTAAAAAAGGTGTGCAAAAATATTTGAACATGAACATGGAAAACAGCGATAATAACTGCATTTAGCTACATATTGTCTGTAGTGTTGTGTTCTTTTCTCATTTTCGATGAGCTGTAACACTGCAAGTTGTCATTGGAGATTTAGTAAAATTTTCATGCCCTTTCAAATCATGTAAGTTGTGTATTTACATTCTGTCTCAGTTATCACAAAACCCACGACACGCAACAAAAACAGCTCCGTTCATGACGTCCTTCATTAACAGGTTGTTGACATTTGTAAAAAGACGTTGCTGTTGGCCGCTTCAGAGTTCCTGCTGCCGGTGCAAATGGGTTGTGGGATACAGCTGCGTCTTAATTAAATAAATTTAATTTGCTACCTGTTAGCTTGTGTTTTATTAACGTCTACACTTACCACAACCCTAAACCTACCTCTTACAATAAAACAAATACAGTAATTATTGTTGTTCAGCGTTACAAAAATTACACAATATTGATTGCAGCTATATCTAGCCTTAAACGTATGCAACCAGGGTAATGGCCCAAGGGGAAAACAGATTTTCTAGGAACCACCATGCTGGCTACTTCCTAGAACTATGCGGTACGAAGCCCCCTTTTGTCTTAAGCAAAGGTTCAAGACAATCACATCCAATCAAAATATTTTATTTTTTTGGTCTCTGTGAAATTTCACTCTGGACAGAGACAACCAGCATGACACGCCAAAAACAAACCAAGCATTCTTCAAAATGTTTTGACACACAACAATGTGAACAATCAGGGCTGGTTAGGACAAATAATCAGATTACGATAGAAGAGACATGATTTATTACTTGACACTTTATCATGCCACACTCAATTAAGAAGGTTTAAGATGTGGGATGGCATGCCAAGATGATCCAGTCCAATCAGTACACAAGAGGAACAAGAAAAATAGCTGACAAAGTTTTTCATGCAGTAATGACAACTGGCACCAGGGGCTTTCGCACCATGTAGTTCTATGAACTAGCCAGCACAGTGGTTCTTAGAAAAAACAATTTCCCCCTATGGCCGTTTTCCTGGTTGCATTCGCACCGGCAGAGATAACCCTGAAGCGGCCAACGATGATGTTTTTACCTCATGAATGGAGGATGCCGTGATCAGAGCTGTTTTTGTTGTGTCATGGGTTTTGTGATAACAGAGGTGGAATGTAAACGCACAATTTACGCGACTGAAAGAGCAAAAAGTTGGGCTAAAGACGAAATCTCATTACCGAGGATGGGAAAATAACACTGCAGACTATGGGATGGCTCGATACCACAATTTTGACTTCGGTACGATACTAGGATCTAATACCTTGGTATCGATACCAAATCGATACCATAGGTATAAAAAAAAAAAAAAAAAAAAAAGGAAACAGGCAAAAATAGGTGAATTGAAAACAGTTTTATTAAACACAGTGCTTGAAACTCTATGAACAACTGTGCAAAGAAATTGTTACAAAAAAATAATAAAAACTACAATTTTGATTTTAGAAGAAACAAAACTGAAGAGATCTAATTAAAATAAAGTAATCTCTTAATATATTTTCAGTCTTTATCACAAAGAAAATGTGAATGCAACCAGAATGCAACAACAACAACAACAACAAAAAACCTACAGAGTAGAGGATACAGGTTGGATTGTGATTTTGGGACTGAATAAAATGGGTTCACATATACATATCTTTTCAGTCTTTATTTTTTTGCTAGCTCCTTTGATAGCTGCAGAGCGCGTTTCATCTGTGTGATCCATCGCCGTTTGTCTGTTATCACGCTTGCCGGTTTTACGCCAGTTTGCGGAACACTGCCGCATAGTGGTGAAAATCGGAACAGCGGATGAAATACCGAACTGAGCAAACTTTCGATATTGTACCGTTTAAAAAAAAATAAATACCGGTATTTTCACAGTACCGGTATACCGCACATCCCTACTGCAGACAGATTCCGTTATCACTGTTTTCTAGGGCTGCCCTTGACTAAAGAATCTTCTGGTCGACTAGTCGTTCATTTTAAGCATTAATCGACTATTAGTCGCTCGTTTATTAATAAACCATATAAATTATAATGAGCCTTTAATTGCCTACATAGCCTAAGCAGCGCTGAAGCGCACGCATAAAGCTTGCCACAGCCCACCAGCAGATATAATGAATTATGAATGTGTCACGAAAAAACAGCAAGGAGACTGCATTATGGTTTTACTAATTTATTGATAAACTAGTGCTTTCTTTGTTTTCGGCGACACTGACTCGTCATCTCCACAGTAATGGATGTGCATATGCATGTTTTACGGATGACATAATCTGAGAATATTTGTTTTCCATTTAAATTGGTTGAAAGTAGTCATTTCATTCTCTATAGATATATTTTTCATGTCTGTAAGGCAAGTATCTTACAAAAGCGTAACATTTCGTTTAGGGATGCACCGATCCGTATCGGCCGATCACTTGCGCGTTTTGTCAGTAAAGCCGGTTCTGTAATCAGCGGTAAATGCCATCAGGTGCGTGATTTCACGTTGAGCCGTATATACTACACACAGCCGTTGTTCACTGACGAGCTGCGCACATTCACACTGATAATGAACATTGATTTGCGCAGCTCGTCGGTAAACAACGGCTGTGTGTAGTATATACGGCTCAACGTGAAATCACGCACCTGATGGCATTTACCGCTGATTACAGAACCGGCTTTACTGACAAAACGCGCAAGCATGATCGGCCGATTCGTATCGGTGCATCCCTAATTTCATTGTTATTGTGAGTCTTTACAGATTCGAAAGATCAAAAATGACGGAATATTTTAAGAGCAAGTGATCGCACTGGCGCCTCCATCTGTCATGCAGTGAACGCGCTACTATTCAGCTTCCACACTCCGCACAGACACTTCAATAGCGCACATTTTTCTAGGTTAACATTAGATTGAGCAGACATGTAAAGTTGCTACATACAATGATAAGCCATATTTGAGGTTGGTGAATGTTAGGTGAGCATTTTGATGTCCTGGCCCATGTACTGTATTACCACATAGACCAGCTGTTAACTATCTGTCATGGACTGCATGACTTTACCACTTCAGGTGGAATGTTTTTTTGTTTTTTTTTCTGCGACTAAGCGACTACTACAATTTTGGTCGACCAGGCCCCTTCTTGTCAAATAAAGGACAGTCGACTATTAGTGGGCAGCCCTACTGTTTCCACTGAAGTAGGAGCTAATTTAGTTCCCCTAAACAAAGTTCCTAGAACTAAAACGGTTTCTAGTTCCTGCAATGTGAACACGCCAAAAAGTGGGTACTTCCGCCAATAGTTCTAGGAAGTACGAAAAGGTTCGAAAGCCCTACAGTTACCCACACTCCAATTGGAGCCCAGCTCAGGTAAGCCGTCACTCAAGGGGAGACGCACCCCAGCAAACTATAGATCTGGGGAAGAGGAGTGCGTAGGCGTGTGAGGAGTGACAAAGAACAGCTGGGTAAACTCAGGGCAGATACGTGCCCCACATCTCCCAGCAGGAGTCAGGGGGCTCGCACAGGCCCGGTGAGGGCGTAACAGGGGCTGCCATTACACATCATGCCCCTTTTATCCGGGACATCAAAATGGCCACTTTTACACTACATATGGATGCAACGTTCCTCCATTCTTACAACGCTGGTAATCTGTTCCCAGAACATGAAAGGATGAATTAGAAACAGGTGTTCGGCGCTGGATATGTAAGCTTATTAAAAGCTTCACCAGCTGGAGATCACATACGCATGTGGGCTGATTCGGTCTGACATGCATTACATTTTTAATTTCAGAGATCTCTTTTGTTTAATTAATTTTGTAAATGTCAAATTCATTACTCCCTCTCTTATCCACATTTATCTTGATGCATTTCCATGATCTAAGCAGGATTGAGCAGGACATAAATCAACAGACCCTATGATGGGAGGAAAAACAAATCCAGCTCCAGTTGGAAGCGTCAAAGTGTCCGTCTTCCCAGCACTCCCGGCTCTCGAATTAGCTTGGCTTCACATTAATTGTAAGTGAGTTTAGACATCAGGCCAGTGCTGTTCCACACATCAACGGGCCTGAGCCGGAGCAGGTCTGACAGCCACCAAGCAGAAAGCTTTTGTCTTTATAAGGGCCGCGAGGAGGAGAAGAATGGGGCGGCTACAATGACACAAGCAGATAGGCTTCAGACGGCCTGAAATCATAGCAAAATTCAAAGCAGAAAAACAAGGCAAAGGACCTTGCAGAGGTGCCAGGGTGCAAACAATCACACGCACTGCGGATCCTGGCCAGCGCAGATAGGGTGGCGTGTGTGTGTGTGTGTGTGTGCGCGTATGTATATGCGATCCACCTCCAGCTCGAGATAATTGTGCTAAAATGCTTTAGTTTCAGTTTGAACCTCTTGGATGCTGATTTGGGAAGAAAAAAGGAACACTTACAAAGAACATTTATCAAAAGAGAAGGGCCGCTCAAGGAGCGTTTGGGGGCCATCACCCCGATGCTCCAGAGGATGATGAAAACCAGGGCTTTGCACTTCCTAATAAAAAGTCTGCAGTAATGTTGGCTGGGTGTCTCATTTGGAAAACTGTTTGTCCTTTTGTCCTGTCCAAGTTTCTTAAACTGCTGTCAGCTCAATTGTTCTGCCGGAGCAAAATTATTATGCACCTGTCATCAGCGGAGAGGGGGGGCTGGAAAACTAAAATAATGAAATGTGAGCTGTAAACCGTTCGACCCAGATGAGAGAAAAATCACAGGATGACGAAATATTTCTTACTCCGCATAGAAATGGGCCCGAGTGATCAGTTTTGCAGGCCTATCGCGTTCTGTCAGCACTTTACCATGGTGATTTTCTCTCAGATGACCAAAACAATGAACCAGTTTATCCTGGGGAAATCCCTTTAGCATCTTTAAGAAAATATATGAAGCACTTTTACGTACTAGTATGACGTACATGGTGCATGCAAACTTAATATTGCAACTACACAAGAAAATGTAAATATTTGACCTGATAATCCAATGCTAAATGATGCAATGCATTATTACATCAAAATTTTGGTCAGTTTGGGTTAGTATGATTTATATAGAGCCCTATGATTTCTGCAATGAGTATATTCACTGTATTTTCACTGTAAAGGTTTTACGTATTTGTCAAAATTTGTCACACACATGCTCAAAATTGTCAAAACACCTCTCAAAATGCTTGGTATGGATGCGAAAAATGCAGAATATTGAACCCTATCTGTATTTTTTATGACAGACGAAAGTTTGAGGCAGTGTGTAAACAAGATTGACACAAAGTGTGGTTGGAATTTTTTCTTTAACGTGCAAAAAATTTCAGACAAGAATTTCGGACTGTGCAAGGACCCTAAGACACTAGAGAAATACTTCGCAAGCCTGTATATAAATCGCTGATGAGTTTGACTGATGAACTCCCGCAGTCTGATAGTCACACAAAAAAGCTGTTTTAACCTCACTGAGATGATTTCCCATGTTGAATTCATAACACACCTGTGAACAAGAATGAGCTCAATGACTCTGTCCATATTTAACGTACATTTGAGTGTTTCCAGTCCACTAAACTTAAAGCCAGATAGAGATAGGAGTCAGTTTAATCACTATAATTTGTGGTAAAAGTGACACAGTAATAATCGTGTGATTTATGAGTCCATTCTGATCTATTTTTATAGGTAATCAACCTTAAAAGTGTAGCAGGAGCATCTGAATAGAGAAGAGATTAATGCTGTTCCTTTACAAATTACTCTTCAGTGTCATTAAGGCCTTTTAGTAATGATACCTTAAAAGTTCATGGGCCCTAGATTAGGTAGAAGTCAAATAAAGGACTACGAATGACTACTGGAAGTTAAAGGAAAGCATGCCGTGGGCACTTTCAAAGGGAACTTTTTATTTTTTTATTAATTAACTACTTTATTTATTTATTTTTTTTAGTGTTTTTGTTCTAAACCTATATGTTCATATGCTGTTTTTTTTCTTTGGAAGTTTCGGTTGGCAAATAATGACATCTTTAAAGAAATAGTTCACCAAAAAGTGAACAAAGTTCATTTCCAGAACAAAAAATTACAGATAATTTACTCACCCCCTTGTCATCCAAGATGTTCATGTCTTTCTTTCATCAGTCAATAAGAAATTATGTTTTTTGAGGAAAACATTTCAAGATTTCTCTCCATATATTTGACTTCTATGGTGCCCCCGAGTTTGACATTACAAAATGCAGTTTAAATGCAGCTTCAAAGGGCTCTAAACGATCCCAGCCAAGAAAGTAGGCTCTTATCTAGTGAAATGATTTTTTTAAAACCATTTTCTAAGCCATTTTTTCTAAGCCATTTTCTAAACAAATACAATTTATATACTTTTTTTTAACCTCAAATGCTCGTCTTGTCTAGCTTGCATGAAGTTTGTGTATTCCAGTTCAAAACAGTTAGGGTATGTCAAAAAACTCACATCTCATTTTCTTCTCCAACTTCAAAATCTTCTTACATCACTGTTTTACCTAATTTTTGTAACGAGTTTTTGATCTTCTTTGCATGTTCACTTTGTAATAGGGATGGCGAAAACTAAAAAATTTCTTGACCGACCACCGAGCCTCATTAGCCGGTTGAAACCGGTTAACCGATTAGTTTAAAATATGGTACGCTATTTGAAATAACAGCCATTTCGAGCCGCGCCTGCAATTTCGCAACTCTGTCGCATCTCTCTGCCGCTCTGCCTCCCGCACACACACACACACACACACACACACACACACACACTGCCACTCACGTCACTTTTTTAAAATCCCAGACAGCGCGAAACATGAGTCCCGCAAACGCGGCGCCGAAGAGCTTGTTGTATGTAATCGTAGGACAAATGGCTCCTTAGTTTCAAATGGTTTGGGTACAAGGTGATCGCTTTGAAAATAAAGGCGTTTGTCTAGGTTAGAAGCTCATTTGAAACATTGCCACGGCTCATTTAAGAAAATGACAGCTCCGAAGAGACGCCGCTTTAGTTGAGGTAACTGTGCGTTCACACCGCCAGCGGCAAGAGCGTCAAAGTGGCCGGAAGTCATTCATTTTCAATGTGAGCCGGCGGCGAGAAGCGGCGAGAGCGGCGCGGCGCGTTTTGGGCGGTGTGGGCGTCGGGGAGAGTTGAAGTCAGGTCAACTTTATGGTAATGAGCTATGACGCGGCTCGGCGGCAACCAATCGGAATGTAGAAGTTCACCGCTGAGAGCTTTCAAAAGAACGCAGTCCTGTAAACTTGGTTCCGGCCACATAAGTTCCCAAGGAAAGTGGAGGAGAAGTTAATTATTGCTGTGGCGGGTTTCCCCATAATCTACGACGTGTCCCTGTTTTTAAGTTTGCACTTAACCATGAACACAAAACCCACACCATACAAATGGCTTTTAATTAGTTTATTTCGTTAGCAAACATGTAACTACAATTAAATTCAATTTCTTATTTTCATGTTTAAAATATTTATATGGTTAACTAACTTACATCGAACTTGTGGTCAGTCTGCACAAGATCGACATGCTTGTTTGCTTTGCGGCCGCTTTAAATACAAGATCAAGCTTTCGATCGTCAGAGCGTCAAGGAATCTTTCTACAGCGTTGCTTGCAGGGCGGCCAGAGCGAATTCTGACGCTCTCGCCGCCGGCGGTGTGAACGCACAGTAACAGTGCTAACCATAATAAAGAAAGATGATGATCATCATCACCTTATCGGTTACCACTGAAATGTAGATGTAATGTATTTCCAAATCTAAGCCCATCTTATGCGGAATGTTGCCTAATAGACTGCAACATGATAAAACCAATGCATAAAACAGGCACCTTCAGAATGCATAAAAGACGCACCGGCACTTTTTTTTTAACCGACTACCGACAACTTTGACCGGTTAACGTTGATACGGTCAACCACCGGTCAAACGGTCATCGGTTAACATCCCTACTTTGTAAACACTGGGTTGGTACTTTTGCTGCGATGTAGGGCGATTTTGAAGTTGGAAAAGAAATTTTTCAACCTACCCTAACTGTCTTGAATACACAAAGTTCACGCAGAGCTAGACAAGACAAGCATTTCAGATTAAAAAGTATATAAATTGTCATTTTTTTAAAGAAATGACCGATCGTTTCACTAGAAACCATTTTTTCTAAGCCATTTTCTAAACAAATTGGCAAATTATACACTTTTTAACCTCAAATGCTTCTCTTTTCTAGCTCTGCGTGTACTCTGTGTATTCCGGCTCAAGACAGTTAGGGTATGTTGAAAAACTCATTTTCTTTTCCAACTTTAAAATCGCCCCACATCACTACAGAAGTACTGACCCAGTGTTTACAAAGTGAAGATGCAAAGAAGATCAAACACCCTTTACAAAAAAAGGTAAAACAGCGATGTAGGACGATTTAGAAGTTGGAGAAGAAAATGAGATGAGAGTTTTTCGACATACCCTAACTGTCTTGACCTGGAATACACAGAGTACATGCAGAGCTAGAAAAGAGGAGCATTTGAGGTTAAAAAGTATATAAATTGTATTTTTTTTTTTTTAAATGACATTGTTTCACTAGATAAGACCCTTCTTCCTCGACTGAGATCGTTTTCAGCCCTTTGAAGCTGCATTTTGGAAGTTCAAACTCGGGGGCACCATTGAAGTCCACTATATGGAAATAAATCCTGGGGGTGGTTACATTATCTGTACATTTTTATTCTGTAAGTGAACTACTCCTTTAACGTAACTAATGTAAATCAAGCAAGCTAGTATGCATAGGCCACGAAGTGTTGGCAAAGTAACACATTAGCGGACCAGAGAGAATAATATGGATTTTTTTCCAGAAAACTCTTTCCACAAAATAAATTCAAGCACTTTCAAGGACCTGTATCTATGTGTTTATTTTCAAAACTTTCCAAGGCCTTGAATAATTTTTTTTTTTCAGATTCACAAACTTTCAAGGATTTCAAGGACCTATGGGAACCCTGTCAAATTAAAAAAAAAAAAAAAACTAATTAATTACTGTAATTTTTTACTATTGGGTCATTCCGTGTTAAATCAACCAAATTTCAAAACCTTCCCTGGCTCAAATTTTTGATTTTGCTAATATTTTTTTCTGAGGAAAGATAGACATGTATAGTGATGAAAGCCGAAATAGTAAATATCATGGATGAATATTTACTGAGTAATCCACTATTTTGTAGAGGGAGGTCAAAATGACAATATTCACCTTATATTTAGAGTTAAGTTACTGGGGGTAAAAATGACTCCAGAAAGATGGCAGCATCATTATCTTATTTTTACACAGAGATTGGTAGCTCTATTAGTAAAATCTGTTGACTTTAGCAATCCTTGTTGCATAATGTGCCAATGGGGACCATTCAAAAATGAGGAAACAGCACTTTTCAAGTTTTTCTCCAAGATTTGTATGCCTGTAACTCAATAAGTATTAAAAACATTTGAATGCCCTTTTAGATATTGGGTCTTAACAAATTTTTCTTTTGGCATCTTTATTTTTAATGCTCTATGAGATTCCTGTAATTTGACTCTGAATCTAAGGTGAAAATTGCCATTTTGACCTCCCTCTACAAAATAGTGGATTACTCAGTAAATATTCATCAATGAAATGTAATATGTTGGCTTTAAATCACTATACATCTACCTTTCTTTAGAATAAATATTAGCAAAATCAAAAATTTGAGTCTGGGACCTCTGGTTGAGTTGACGTAGAATGACCCTATTAATGTATGTTGTGGAAGACACACAAAAAAGCTGTTGTAAATAATCTTAAAATAGATGTTGTCAGATGTTGTCAACGTAGCAACATGCAGTTTGGGTTGGCAAACAATGACATCTTTCACTTTCTGGTGACCTATTACTTTAAGAAGCACCTTTGCCTAAAAAGCCACATTAAAAAACATTAACAGAAGTGAATAAAAGCCAGAAAGTGCTGTTGTTGTGATCAGCAGGGGTGGTGCCAGTCCAAAAGTGCTCAGTCTGACTGCTTTTGTTGACAGCCTGACGCTGCGACATCCTCCTGGCCAAGATTCGGCCGCTGCTTTGATCTCTCAGGCTCCTAAATCAACTGCAGACAAAGTTCACACACAGGTCAGTGGAGTCATCTGATCATCCATTCCAGAAGAAGCCACTTCATGACAGTCATACCCCACTGCTGTCCCCCTGTCATGCAAAGTTCACAGGATGACAGACCAAACATGCACCCTTTCCCACTTTTTCAGGCAGAGCATGCTTTACTAAACACACCTATGAATTTCCACAGAGAAACACCACATGCAAACGAAGCCACGGGGGGCATGTAATTACCGCTAGGTGTGTTATAGAAGCGTTATATGATTCCAAGCACAAGGTGGATCTAACAAAAGTGAATTTACACATAACTTTCAGAGACGACACAAAAGGAGCGAACAATGCGAAGCAGCTAAACTAACATTTCCCCTCCCACGTCATCCAACCCACTTCATACTTCATCTGTGTTTTCGACATGGTGCTCTTAAGCGTCAATTGTTAAAAATACAAAAAAAAAAAAAATTGCATCGCTTTTAGTCGAAGTTCCTACGGGACCAATTGTTACAAAACAAAACCGGTTGGCTTGTAATTCAGGTTCCTTTGGGATGTTTAGAGGCATCAAACGCAGCGGCATTCATGATGCAGCGTCCTTTATGGTTGAACAAAAGAAAAGATCCAATTAATAGAGCGCATCAATCTGCTAACACTGTCACAACATATTCCTCTTGATTCATTACAGTGCAGGTCCTAGTCCTCCCTGGCAGCCCGTGTTGCCTAGTAATTACACTTCTTCCTTTGACAACCTGCATGATTGTTTTCCTAACAGTATATTACTTCGTTAGTACTTTCCAATGCTGGTTATTTTTAAACTGTCACTTTTGCCAGACTCATCCTGATTTGCACTCGTCTGTTTATCATAACAATCATTAATAACTGTCACTCGGTGTCATCAATATAACAGGCTCATTCCCTCATTAGCATGTCCCGGCGTTTGTTCCGCCGAGAGCCCGGGTATTTTCTACCAACAGGCCCAGCCAATTACTCTGCCGAAATGGAATCGCATTAATCAAAACTTAACAAGGTGGCAAATTTAAAGATATCAGATTGCAGGAGACAGCACAAGTAATATGTCACTGTCAGGGGCGCTATGTAGGTATGCATGCCTGACACTAAATATATCCCCTCGCACAGCCCGCGTGAATTTTGACGTTTCATATGATCTGACAACTATCAAAGTGAAAGGCCGGAGAGGGCTCTGAACGTCCCACTTCTGTTGTCTTGTCCCTCATTCTGCTGAGGACAGTGAAAAAGAGAGAGAGAGAGGTAGTACAACATAAGGACTGAAATAGTTAATTTAAATATGCACTGTTGTTTATAACAAATGGTCGGTTTTAACAACAAAAGGAGGTAACCTCAAAAAGATCAAAATAAATATGCACAGAGCAGTTTTATTTTCCATTTATTTTCTATGAGTTTTCAAAATTTGGGATATGTCTGAATGCTCTGTTTTGACAGATTTTTTTCTTCTATTATTTTATTTTCTATTTTTTATTATTTAATTTATTTTATATTATTTTAGATTTTGTTAATTTAATTTAATTTTATTTGACTTTATTTTATTTAACTTTATTTAATTTAATTTTATATTTTATTTAATTTAATTTTTTCACTTATTTTATTTCACTTTATTTAATATTTTATTTTTTATTGTTTTATATTTTTTATTTTGTTATTTTAATTTAATTTAAATGTAATTTTAATTTTAATAATCAGTCAGAAGTGTGGTTTGCAGTTCTAGAAAAAATAAATACAAAAAATATTTTTATTTTTATTTAATTTAAATTTTACTTTTTTGTTTTTATTTTATTTCACTTTATTTTATTTTTATTATATTATTTTTTTTAATTTTCCTTTATTTTATTTTTATCTAATCTATTTTATTTCACTTTTTTCATATTAAATTTGACTTTATTTCATTTTTTATTATTTTATTTATAATTTTACTTTATTTTATTTCACTTTATTTTATTTTATTTAAATTTTATTTCACTTTTGTTTTATTTTTTTTATTTTATGCTATATTATTTTTATTTTGCTATTTTATTTTTTTCCTTTATTTTATTTTTATTTAATCTATTTTATTTCACCTTTTTATTTAATTCCATTTATTTCATTTTTTTATATTATTTTTTAATTTAATTTAATTGTCATTTTTTTATTTAATTTTTAAAAAATATATAAAAATACAATGCCTTTAGTAACAGGATTGAAGTGCATGCATGATGAAAGCAGGTAACACTATATAAAAAAAATAAAATAAAAATAAATAAATAAAAATAAAGTATGTAGTTATACTAAATCATGTTGTAACAGAATTGCACCCATCTACCTAAAAATACATTTATGGTAAGTAAGGTTCGTATTAATACACCACAAAAAAATTAAATAAATAATTTGACAGACTGTCAAAATGATGACACTGAAGTATGATTTTAATCGGATACAGTAAAGGAGGTAAAGACCTCTGAAGTAGGACTAACCAAAAATCCATTTCAGAGGGGTTACAGACTTGAACCAGCTAGGTTAATTTTATTTTGCCATTAGATGTGTTCGACAAGCTATTATGTCTCACAAAATCAGCACATGCGATTTGTTCCTATAATGCTTTATATAAAACTAATGGAACACCAAAGTATACCCTATTCACACTAGAGAATAAAACAAAATGCATGAGAAAGCAAGACAGCTAAGGAGAGAGAGAGAGAGAGAGAGAGAGAGAGAGAGAGAGAGAGAGAGAGAGAGAGAGAGAGAGAGAAAGAGGCTGGATGAGAGAGCGAAAGGGGAGGGAAGAAAAGGTTGAGCGTGTCTGTGAGAGCCAGCAGGCGGCAGTTCATCATGTCTGCCTTCACAGAGACGTTTTCTTTTACACTTTAAATGATGATACTCATCAATCACCGGCTGACAGCTGCATCAAGCCAGCTGCAAACATGCAAAGGCCAGCAGTCTGAAACATGCTGACGCCACCCATCGCTGCATAGAAAATAATCATTCAGCTCAGGCTCCACACTAGATTTATTTTCTCATATACGACCCTCTCTCTTCCTCTAGCCACTGTAAAATAAATACCATCCATTTCGCTGGAACAATGTGCAGGGGCGCTGGCGGGACACGCCGCTCGATTGGCACACGCAAGAGGTAACGATTATGCGGCTGGCAAAAAAAAGACCAAGATGACTAAACCTAATCAGGTAGGCCTGACAAGAAAACCCAATGCCATTGACTTTTGGAGTGACTTTGGAAAATATATGCATACATGTAACTACCAAAAATCGCTAAGATTGTTTCAGAACCAGAATTGAACGATGCAATCGGTGCGATTACCGCAAGTCCGATACATTGAAACCTTAGTCGTAGAGAATGTGCTCGGATGCACTCGTGGCATTTAAACACAGCAAAACAGCCACAGTTTAGAGAGTGCAATGAAGGCTATTAGCAGTAAAGGTTATTCATGCACCGCACCACCACACACCGTCCCCAACTGTTTCCCGATTAATACCGCCATCCCTCTCCATCTTTTCTATTTTGCAGAGAAGCGATTGCTCATTTTTTAAGGGGAGCTTGTGGAGCAGATGGATGCGAATTCAAAGTTTCCTGATCTTTAGCAGAAGTTATGGAGGGTTATCTTTGGCTGTATATCTCCGGGTTGGCAGGCCTCCCCTGGCGATGAAGGATTAAGCACCGCAGCTGTCTCTCCCTCCGAATGATGCAGTGCAGCACTCGCCGACACGACAGCATCACTTAATCTTAATGTCCGCTCCTCCAGCGCGGCCGCGCAGGACAAAGCCAATCAACATCACATGCCACGAGGATGGACCTACTGCTTGGCCCTGGAGTCTCTCACCCGCACCGACCGATTAATCAACTTCAGCCAGCCCAATCCCAGAGTTCACTTCTCTCACGGCACAGCTGAGCTCGCCACCGTGATGTATAGGACGGGGGGCTGGCGTGCTCCACAACACTTATCAGACTGCACATTATGCATGGCTTTGTATTGCTGAGAGAAAGGGATCGGGGGAGAAGAAAGAGGCCGTATTGAATGCTTACACCTTATTTCTGTCACGGGCCACCTATTTGTTGTGTTTAAAGAGATATCTGACTAGTAATGGCGAAAAAAAGCTTGGGGAGAGCTCTGGGTTTTGAAATAATGACTCGCGCTCATTTAGACAAATTGCACGTGCGGAGGACCATTACCGCAATTTAAATTCAATATAATAGCCGCGTATTAAAGGAGACAACATTTCCCCTGATCCCGGCATATTAACTTCTTCGTCTCGCTCGCAAAACATCCAGGATAGCCGAGCGAGCGCTTTCTTAATTGTATCAGCCGAAGCA
The DNA here is from genome assembly GCF_049309525.1 of Garra rufa. Classification (NCBI taxonomy): domain Eukaryota; kingdom Metazoa; phylum Chordata; class Actinopteri; order Cypriniformes; family Cyprinidae; genus Garra; species Garra rufa. The sequence goes on along the minus strand of NC_133362.1, from coordinate 34,537,745 downwards.
ACAAACTGGAAGATGGTGGTCGTGTTGTTTTTCTCCCTCCGCTTGGAGGCCCGAGGTAAATTCGAAAGAACACAAATCGCACTCGGTAATTCACCTAAAACAAATATGACAAGTATTAAATGCAAACAGCTGCGGAGGAAACGACTATATCCCTGAGAAAACGCGAGTGAATCTCTTCGTGTACCCGTCCATCCCCTTGAGTATGTTTACGTCGTCACAGATGATCTGGTGCATGCTGGAATATATTACTTCCATAAGTTACCCTCAAATGAAGACAGCGCTATTGCGCCATGACGTTTCCTCCATTTCACTCAAGATTAAGAGCATTCAGGCATTCTCGGCGCTGGAATGGTATGCAACATTAAAGATGTAGAGGAGCCTCCGGTGTCCTCTATGGAGGGTGCACCTGATTTAGTAGAACCAATTTAAAGCCGGAGGAATCCGACATTACCTTTGAAGACGCTACATAATGTCAGCAAACAAGCTATAAAACACTGTAATGGTGCCTTATATTTGGACATAAGTTTCTCGGAGCAGTTAGCAAACCCTGACACTAGGAGATGTGCATTGTTATCACGGTTTCCCAAAGTGTCTGCTTCGCTTTCTGTTTCTTCTTTTAAAAAAAGCTGTTTTTATAAAACGGCCGTCGCGTTCAAGTCGAGACGAGTGAACTGGAAGCGTGACGACTGGCGAGTCTCAAATATTTATGCAATTTATCGAGCGTGAACACGCGGGACTTCTGATGTATGTTTTTTTGAATTTAATGCTAATTCAACTAACAGTGGAACACTTACGCATCTGTCATTTTTCATCTGCATACGTCTAGTGGAAGGTTAAATAATTTATCCGTTGCAATATGATATCCGCAGAGCAGCTCTGGTCATTTACACATAGTTAGCTTGTTTTTGCAGTGGTAATTGCTTTTGGCAACAATGCAATCTGCTGCTAAAGCAGCAGCAATAACTTATTTAATATTGTTAACTTTGGCTCCGGGAGTACTCGGACTGCAGTATCTGATCCTGGACCAGCTGCAGTCGAATGGTTTCCATTCACAAACACCTAAGTATGTTCCACCAAAGGGGGTTTGGATCTAAAACAAAACCAACTAAAGAGTATCTAATCCCACAGAAATCTGCCCGATGAGAAGGTCTTAGCATAGGTCATTTCCTCACTACTGAACTGTGGGGTCTCATTAGTAACACAACAATCGTCGGTATGGCGACAAAAGCTTTTGTGGTGCTCAACCGGGGTCGTTTAGGGTAAACATGGTGCACTACAGAAGAAATCTGGAAAGAGATGAAAGGAGAACAATAACAAACAATAGTTCACCCAAAAAGAGATACTAACCCTATTTGACTTTTCAAAACCGTATTACGTTATTTTTTCCATAGAGCACAAAAGGAGGCATTCTGAAGAGTGTCCTGGCCACTCTTTTCCATTCAATTACACTAATAGGGCTGGGCGTTATGGCTCAAAAAATTATTATTTTCATATCAGTTGATATTGATAATTATCATGATAAATGTCAAATTTGTATTTTTTTCAAGCTTAAATGCAGATTTTTGCTTGTAAAAACCTGCCAGTTAACTGTGGTTTTAAACTATTCTTCATGGTCAGAACATGACAAACACTTTGTTTTTGAATTCTTCACACTTTTCCAGTCTGTTAAAAATAATAAAAAATAATAATTTCTTAGTTCTACATGTTCTAATGAGTAATATTGTTTCAAATCAAAAAACAGGTGTGTGTGTGTGTGTGTGTGTGTGTGTGTGTGTGTGTGTGTGTGTGTGTGTGTGTGTGTGTGTGTGTGTGTGTGTGTGTGTGTGTGTTTTTTGTCTTGTAGAAATACACATTTGATAGTAGCTTGAGTTAGGATTTACATATTTAGGTAACAATGTAATATTGTTTCTATGTATGTATATGAAAAACAGTAGTATAAATACATTTATTTTAAATGCATAAGCACTAAAGCTTAATCACAAAAAATATTGTAATTATATTCCATTATTCCTCCTTTAATACATTTAAAGGAACATTCCACTTTTTTGGAAATAGGCTCATTCTCCAACTCCCCCCTGAGTTAATAAATTGAGTTTGACCTTTTTTAAATCCATTCAGCCTGTTCTGGCGATATCACTTTTAGCATAGCTTAGCATAGATCATTGAATCCTATTAGACCAATAGCATCGCATTCAAAAATGACCAACGAGTTTCGATATTTGACCTATTTAATACTTGACTCTTTTGCAGTTATATTGTGTACTAAGACTGGCGGAAAATGTAAAGCTGCGATTTTCTAGGCTGATAAGATTAGGAACTACACTCCAATTCCGGTGTAATAGTCAAGGAAGTTTACTGCCGTAATATGGACGCAGTAGGCGCAATAATATCAAGCAGCGCCTGAAATTAGTTCCCAGCTAGGTAACTTCCAACGAGGAATGCTCCCTGTGCATGCAGTTGGTCACTTTGTGCTGCGTGATATTACTGCGCCTGCTTCAGCCATGTTACGGCAGCAAACTTCCTTGACTATTACGCCGGAATTGGAGTGCAGTTCCTAATCTTATCAGACTATATGTTTGTCAGCACTGTATCATCTGGCTAAAAGCCTAATTATTTGTGTTCTTGGCAAAATTCAAGTGCTTCACACTGGATCTCACAGCACTGTTTAGTGCCGCGTGGTCATTTAAACTTTGAGCGAATAAACTGTTCGAATGGCGTGCTTTAAATGACTAGCGCTCTTTGCCGCAAAACATTACATTGAACATTTATCGAACTCGTTATCACTTAACTAAGAAATTGATATTGCGCTATAATTATCGTTATCGATTTATCACCCAGCCCTACATTCAACCTTCAAAAAGGAAGCACTGTCCCTTTAAAAGAAACTCTCCTCGAGTTAGCGAGTCGAGGACACTTACATCCTGCCTCTAAAAGAGACATGTCATCCCTGTAACCTCTGTGCCAAATGTGGATTTGTCTATATTCCAGCACTTGGCTGATTGCTGTGTCATTACAGCTTTAAATGTTTCAAACCATCTGTGGCCAGCGTAAAATATGCTTTTTCAGTCCAGTCCGGCATTGAGTTCATATCATAAAAGAATCAACATAATTGCCAATTACAGGTCCCTAATTTGGCTGTAAAACTGGGAGAGGCCAAGAGGACAGGGATGGCAGAAAGAGGTGGAATATTAAGCCACGGCAGCTGGCAGTGCCCCCATACACACATTCCCAGGCATATGGAGCTAGGACATTAAAAGAAGAGGATGATGGTTTGCATACATATTTTTTTTTTTTTTTTTTTTTTTTGCTTTAGAGGTAACCTTGAACTAAGCGGCAATTTAACACAAAAAAAACAAAAAACAAATCTACCATTAATTTGTTCTTTGCGGTAAATTACATGATTAGGGACTTTCAACACCAATCATAATGAGCACATTGCCAATCTTTAAAGAATCCACAATGTCCCACCAAGCATGCTCATAACAAGACTGGTCCACACCCATGCTTGACCATGGAGATGGAAGTGTTCTTCTGCTCATTAGCTTTTTTGCACCAGTCATACCACTGATCCATTAGTCCAAAAAGTTCCAGTTTGGTCACAAGACTCCATAAAACATTCTTCCAGAGTTCCACAGCTCTATTCAAATTAACCATAGCATATTCATGTGACATTTTATGTTCTTCTTGGTCAAAAGTGCCATTGTCATGGTGACAAGAAGGCCATGCTTGTCTAGTGTTCTTCTTATACTCTGCACTGAAATGTTTTTTCCTCCTTTCATCAAGTCCTCTTGCAAGTCTTTGGCAGTAAATCGAGTGTTTTTCTCAGTTACGCTGATTAAACATTTTATTCCCCTTGGTGATATTGTGCTTTTTCTTCAACACCCTCAAAGTTCTGGTACAACACATTCTTAACTTATGAATAAGGCTGCCAGCTGTGTTTCTAAAAACCTTCAGTGTCTTGGAAATCTTTTTGCAGCCATAAACTTTCTAATGTAATAAAACAATTTATTCCTTATAGTTTTGTGAGAGCTCTTTTGACTAGGTTATATTTGCTACTTAACTTTAGCACATGCATGGGCTAAATTTATGTATGTGTAACAGCTCAAGCTATTTAAGTCTTGCTATAGAGTCTCCAAAGACTTAACTGTGTTTTTAACATAATTTTGTACCCTACCATACAAATAAGTGACTTAAAAACAGCAATGCTGAATAGGGGTTGAATAATTATGACACAGCTCTGTTTCAAAAAAATTCTCAAAAATATTACATTATATATTGACAAGACAAATGAAGACTTGGGGAAAAAATGAAAATTTCGTACATTTTAAAGTTAAATTCTTCTATCTAATGCACTTTAAGAGTTCATAAATTAAGACCTCCAACCTATGTAACTGAACTTTAAAGAGGACTCAAACCTCTTTTTAGTTGTGATATACTGTTTCAGTCTAAATTGCATTCACACTGGTGTTTTAGGAAGCCAAACAAATTAGAATATACTGTAGTAATAATAATAATAATAATAATAATAATAATAACAATTTTATATTATTGTTATTCCTACGACAGTAATAGCCATATATTGCACTGTAAAATAAATGAAAACAAATATTTCATAGGCATATTATTTTTGCTTTACACTACAGTAGGGGAATTACAGTACTTCTTTCCTAATTTCTACACTTGAAAGAGATATTTTGAATTTGGACTGCAGTAATGTTACCCATTTAACTGTTAGCTGTCAGCAATTCATACTGTGCTTTTAATCTTTTATTTTGATGAAAACGGCAGTAGAGCTTTTATTTTGATGGAAAACTCACTACAAATCTAGTAAAATGCTGTAATCTCCCACAAAAATAAAGCATAACTGGTGGGCGTTAGGTTCAGCACAAGCTAACAGCACATGCAATAAAAAAAGTTCACTGTATGCACTGTGAACTGAGCCGTTCTGAGGTGCGGAAAATACCGGATCACGAGCTGATCACCTGAACAAAGTGCGGGTTTCGTTTTTAAAGGTGCACCGAAGACATACTTGATGAGGGGATTAAGCCATTTTGTGATTTCTGTTTCAGTTTGTTAACAGATACTGCGCCAAAGCATAATGGCCTAGAATAAGAATAAGATGTTTAAATATATTTTAAATATATACACTTTTTGCCTGGAAGACCTATCATTTCATATCATCATGTGACCACGATGATATCGCGATACCACAATATTGAGAATACGGTTACATCTCTATAAATTTTTACAATCTCTGGGGGGGTTGAATAATTCTGATAGCAATTGTACACATAGGCCTACATGCATATAGTAGGAAATCCAGTGAATTAAATGTACAATTTATTAAATAATCTGAAAAAAATATAATCTTGTTGGATTATTTTTAAATACTGGTCACAAACCTAAAGAAGATTATTAATAACAAATAGGTCTTGCATTATATAACTCAAAGTAAAAACTGTATTCTGTATTTTCACATTTGTCCATGTTTTTTCACTGTTCTCAAGTGTAAATAATGTAAAACAGTCCTACTGCTAATAACCATGCGGATATATCCATCTACTGTGGTTAAAACAACAGTAACGGCAGCATGTCTATTGGTTGACACCTTTCTACTGTAGTATATACCACACGACTGCATTACTAATTCTAAGATCATCAGCAGCCGCTCCTTCAGTCCACTTCGACAGGACCGCGGGGCTGTCCGGTAATGATTTGTTCATGGAGCGAGTCTCTCCCAGTGACTACTTCATTAGAGCACGGCCCATTGGCGGCATAATGCCAGCGCCTGCCTGAGTCCCCGCTAACACAGACATCATCACCAATTCGCAGCACATGATAAAGGCCTGTCACATCCACAGCATTATTAATTAACAGCACGCTGAGGTGAAATTCAATCAGGCCGGGCCGTACGCATCTCCTTAACAGGTTATGCAAATCCCACTCATTCTGCCAGTGACCATGTACGAGAAGGCAGTGCGAGACTCCACTCACACTTATTACTGTAATAAGAGGCCCGATAACATCGGAGGGGGTGGGGGCGGCCAACATAATGCCTGTTTAATTAGAATTAGACGTATGGCTTAAGGAAGAAGGGAGAAGATAGCTAAGACAGTAATGACTCAAGGGAAAAATAGAAGGGTGAGGAGACACAATGAGATCATTTCACTACTTGAGGATTAATATTAAAAGAGTACTCCGTCGCTTCACATAAATCACTCAAATACGGGCGCGCGGCTCACCGTATCCACGACTCATCAAAGACTAAATATCCACTCATAACATATTCCTTACAGATAATGTCATGCTCAAACCCCATTAGCAGGAAATGACTTTTTTCGGTTAAGGAAGATATAGGGCTAACTTGTAAGTAATGGCGGTCGTTTCGCCTCCGACTTGCTCTTTCAATATGTGCGGATCTAAAAGGCGATCAATCTTTGGTCATTTCAATCGTCAAAAGTTGAGGACAAACATTATGGGCTGCCCGAACGGTTTTATTAGGAAGGCCATGTTTTACTGCTGATACGGAGCAACATGACGCTAGCGCGATATATCATGGTAAACGTACACTCGCATGAAATCATATATGTGGACTCCTAATGGCTCCAAAATCTCCCTCTGAAACGCATGCATTTTTCATGCCGCTATAAAAGCATTGTCAGAGGAGCTGCGTCGGCCTGTAGACGCTAATTGATCTGGCCCTTTATGAGTGTGAAACAACAGGAGCAATGCTACAAAACTGTCATCTCAGCCTCTTTCCCCTAATGCAGCCATAAATCCAGGCGCCGTCTAGCAGTCAGATGTTTTCATTACCCCATATCAGTTTTATGGAATTACTGACATCTGCATGATTCAGTAATTGTGGCTCTCTATGAAGTTGAAGCAGCAATTTTGCTCTCTATATTCCCGATCAATTCCCAGTCCCCTGGGCAGGGCAGAGGGATGCGATATTGGAAAACTCCGAGCGGGGATAGATTGCAACGGTTATCTGTTGACGGAGACAAACAGCTTAATCCGGCCCAAATCGGTGCGGCTGGTGCAGTTTTTTACAAAAATGTAAATTGTGTTGTCAAAATCAGTCATCTTCATGCACGTATAGCCTAACAAGAGCCACTTTGAGCGTGCCGGGTACGAGCGCTGATCTGGCCTTTATAAACCCTCCGGGACGGGGACGCCACAGTCCGTGGATGGTGATAAAATACAACGTAGCTTTTTGTAAATGAACCTACCTGGGCTTTTGCTGAAGCGAGACTTTTCCAATTATTGAAATCAGTTTTAAAAGCTTTTTTGGACTGAAAAAAGCTAAAAGCATTCAATTAAGCTGAGGAAAATATGACAGTGAACCCACAAATAGAAACAGTTGCACGGTTCCTTCGATAATACAAATAATAAAGTGTTTAAAACTGAAGTGTATAATATCTGAATTTGTGTCTCTTTTCTATTACAGTGACTGCGAGGTAAACAAAACACCCCCACCCACCCCAAAGAGAGAGGCATTTCTTCAGCCGTGCACAAATCAATACGGCTCAGCTCGCGTTTGAAAAGCCCCATGTCTTGATAATGATGGTGACTCACGGCCAGTTATAATTTCCCTGCGAAGGAATATTACGGTGAAGGAGGTGGTCAGGTGTGGTAGTGTAGGGGGCAGTGGGACCGGGGCTGATGGGGCTTTAGTATATCTGTCAGTCTCAGTTTGGGAGGCCGAAAGGGAGGCTCAAGGGGACCGGCGTGCTATATATCTCTATTACATCTGATGGTCACTCCGCTGGCCTGTTGTTTATTCTCATTAGCTCAGACAATGGGAACAATCTGGGGCACATATCTACCCCTGCTGAAGTCAGTATTGTGTATAGCCTATTTTCTGAACTGTAGTCACTGTATCCCTTCAAATCAAATGAAATTTCTAATAGACTGTCTTAAAACTAAGGAGGTACCGAAATACTGTCTTCTGATTGGCTAAGCAAAACCATCCCATGGATGATACAAAGCAGTGCTATTGTACTATCACTAATATTCAGAATTAGTTTGTATTATAAATATAATGTTTTTAAAGATGTTTCTTATGCTCAAGTAATGGCTGAAAAAAATATAGCTTTGCATCACAGGAATAAATTATACTTTAAAATATATTAATATAGAACATCATTATTTTAAACTGTAATAATGTGTCACATTATTACATTTTTTCTGTATTTTTATTCAAGTAAATACAGCCTTGATTATAAGAATTCTTCAAAAAAAAAAATCTTACTGATCCCAAACTTTTAAATGGCAGAGTGTGTGTGCGCGTCTTTATTTATTTACTTATTTCAGTTTTCACTTTTTTTTTCAATTTGATATTTTTTTTTAAATACAGTATGTCTGCATAGTTTTTATTTTTAATTTATTAGTTTTAGTTTGATAATTTTAATTATTTGAGTATTTGTATGAGTATGTGTGTGTTTGTTTATTTATTTCTTTATTTAGTTAGTTATTTCTGTTTTCACTTTAATAAAGTTTTTGCAATTTTGTTTTCAGTACGAAATTTTATTTATTTTTTTATTTATTTATTTTTATGTGACCCTGGACCACAAAAGGGTGGTCCATTGTTGTATGTTTGTTAGGATAGGACAATATTTGGCCGAGATACAACTATTTGAAAATCTGGAATCTGGAGGGTGCAAAAAAAAAAAAAAATCAAAATATTGAGAAAATCGCCTTTAAAGTTGTCCAAATGTTCTAAAATTAATAAATTAAAAATATTTTATTACAAGTAACAGAAATTTTCATTTATGGTTTTAGTTAACCCTGATACAGAAAAGCTGATGATCATTTTCATGTTAAGACTGATAAACGAATAAACAGCCAATATGAACAAATTAACATGATTCCATTTTGCAAAAAAATATAGTATGCATAATATGAAAAACGGATATTCATTGAGATTTGATGATTACATCAGTGTTACTAAATTATCAGCATTTTTAAAGTTTAACATTCAAGTAAACGTTAGACAAGTGCAAAGGTAAATGTAAAAATAAAGGAACTGAGCATGCTAAATAAATAAACAAAAATAAAGTTTATACGAAATGAAAAAATCAACTTGGCAAACTACATATGCTTCAAATTCATATCTAGGACTACTAGCTAAAAAAAAAAAAAGGGTGAGACCAAGAGCGATGATTGATTCCCACCTTTTTGCAGGTCTTTCACTTTGGATGGAGACACCCTGCTTTATTATCAGTCTGAATCTATTTCTACATTCGAATTAGTGTCTGAGGTGCAGTAAGAGAAGAAAAAAAGAGAGCCCCTGACAGAAAGGCAAGAGCGTGAGGCCTTTGCTGGTGTGGGCTGCGAGAGAGAAAAGCAAGGCTTTTGATAGGCCGCTGCAGACAAGGCAGTTGAGAGAGAAGCTAATGGCCATGATTAATGACAAAGGGCCAGAGGAGAGCGGGGACACAGCCGCTACATACATCATCCCTCCCCATCAGTCAGAGCACCTCCCTGGACCCTCTCTTTCTCACTGTCTCCCTCGCTCCCTCTCTCTCTGCCTTATCTCTGCCCACTCCCTCGCTCGCAGCGCTCTCCCTCTCTCCCCCCGCCCGAAAAGTAGAAAAACAAGTGACAAAGGGGTGATAAGGTGAACAAGAAAATGGCGTGTAAAATAAGCGAGAGATATTCCGAGGAAAGAGGAGAGAGAGAAAACAGCGCTCCGATTTCAGGCGACTCCAGTCTCTTCCTCGGCTGAAGCCCCCATTCTCAAGGTCTTATCTGCCATATGGCTCCCCTGTTTAGATGATTTATTAGGTGCAGAAAAGCACTCTGATAAATTTTAGCTCGTTCTGGCTGCGTAGGCAACCCACGGTGTCAATAACAAAACTCAGGCCACTTTAATGAAAACTTTTAGTACCGAAGGGGTAACCATTTATTTATGAGTCACTATAATATTACACTGGCAAAAAAATTTATCTCCCCTTCTCACGCACGCCACAAAGGGCGGCTTTGACTGCGAGCGGCGGCGTGCAGATCATCTCCATATGTCAGTACCTCTCCTTCACCCTGCTCCCAACACATCAGCGCTGGATTTCTGTTTAATTGAAGCATTCAGCTGTTTACAACTCACACAAAAACAGCAAGAGTTTATTTACGACCAATTAAAGTTACCATTTTGAGTGAAGGCAAACCATTATGGATTTCAGCCTCTTTGATTCTAATTAGTTGGTGTGTTCAGGTTTTGTTTTACACAGCTGATTTACAAGGGGGCCTTGCAAATAAATTTCCCATCAACAGCAGATGCTGGTTCCCAAAGAAACACAACTCGCGGAGGGAGTGATGGAAACAAACAATGCCATTACGCCATTTTGCCTCGGCTTTACGCGCTTAAAGGAATTACGGAGCAACAAATGGTACTGCTGTAGACATTTTGATTTATTCGCGTATCACCTCATTAAAATGCTTGTCTGTCATCGGACTCTGTTTCTCTGTCCATTAAAGAACTTACCACAGACTGGGTGTCTGACTTTAATGGGCCAACACTTCACTTTCAGGAGGTTTTCCCCCCTTTTAAATAACCACATATTTCAGTCTGCATTCTTTCGCGCAAACTCACTTACAAGACAACACAAAAGCAGCACGCGGATCATATTCTGCATTTTAATCTTTCATTGAAATGAGTCCAATATTTAAAGCATGTGCTACAAACTGCATAGATTTAAACTGATATCTTGGAGACAATTAAGTTGTTGTTTTTTTTATTATAAAAATTAGCATGAAAATAAGTTAATGGCAGAATTTTAATAGTTGGGGTAGTCAACTATTCCATGGATCATAATTTAAACTTATATGTGACCCTGGACCACAAAACTAGTCATAAACTGTCTAAACAAGCTTTCCATTAATGTATGGTTTGTTAGAACAGGACAATGTTTGGCCGAGATACAACTATTTGAAAAACTGGAATCTAATGATTTTTTGCATAAAAGAAAAATCGATAATTTTGACTCATATAATGTATACAAATATACCCGTGCTACTTAACACTGGTTTTGTGGTCCAGGGTCACATTTAAACTTACTGTATATATGGCCCTAGACAACAACAAAAAAATTTAATTGAGATTTATACATCATCTAAAAGCTGAATAAATAAGCTTTTCATTAATGTATGGTTTGTTAGGATAGGACTATTTGAAAATCTGCAGTCTAAGGGTGCCAAAAAATCTAAATTTTGAGAAAAATCACTTCAAGTTGTTAAAATGAAGTTCTTAGCAATGCATATTACTAATCAAAAATTAACTTTTAATATATTTACGGAAGGAAACTTACTAAATATCTTCATGGAACATGATCTTTACTTAATATCCTAATGATTTTAGGCATAAAAGAAAAATCGATGATTTTGACCCATACAATGTATTGTTGGCTATTGCTACGAATATACATGTGCTGGTTTTGTGACTGTTTTGTCATAAATATAACTGGTTTTGGAAACCAGGGTCACATATAAACACACATACAATAAAATGTTTATCAAGGCTGAATTTACTTGATCAAAAAATGCAGTAAAATCAGTAATATTGTAAAATATCATTACAATTTAACATAAATGTTTTCTATTTGAAATGTATCTCAACGTAATCTATTCCTATGATGGAAAAGGTAAATTTTCTCCATCCATTACTCCGGTCTTAAAAGTAAAATGATCCTTCAGAAGTCATTTTAAGTTTTGTCAAGAAACATTCTTATGATCATCACTGTTGAACTGTTTTTTCAGAATTCTTTAGTGAAAAGAAAGCGAAAAGAACAGCATTTTTTATAGTAATAAAACCTTAGATTGTTTAGAACACTGTAACATTTGGTCACTTAAATGCATCCTTGCTGAATAAAAGCATTGCTTTGCAAATAAATAAAGGTTCTATAATATAACAGGTAAAATGGATTACTACTACAACTACAGGTCATAAAGACTACTTTTAAGTAGGTTTTGTGTTTTTTGATGCTCTGCAGACATACAGAAATGTAAATTAGGTTCATGTGAACTACACCTGAATCAGATACAGGGCTGTCACATTTGTGATACCATCAATCTGCTGCAGCTATTGTGAGTGGATAAACAAACTGAGTTCTAAGATCTAAAACATCCTTGTAGTGCAACACACTTTACCTAAGATGTGTAAATGAAATTCTTAACAATTAACAAGCATTAGCAAGTCAATGCGAGCTCAGCGTAAAACAAGGGATATTTGCAACCCAAAGCATTCAGACAATAAAGCCAGGCCCTTTTAAATGGGTAAACTTCCTCAGATCAAAAAGGTCACTGTATATACATCAATGAGATCAAACCCATTGATGTCGGTTTCAAAATAAATAACAACTGACCGAATACCTGAAACTACCAAACCCAAAACGAAAAGAAAAACACCTACTGCAGCAGCACAGCCGCCGCCAGAATGCTCCTTAACAGATAAATGTGTGAAAATGCCCCACAAATTTCCAACGCGAGGCAGCTGAGGACAAAATAACCCATCTCTTTATGTTCCGCACTGGCAGATTTTAACTTATTTGCGGCGCTCGCTCGTTGTAATTAATATTGCACAGGAGCCTGCATTGTCATTTTTCAAATCATTTCCCTGGAAATGTTCTACACCTCTTAATGGCCTCGCTAATGCTGTAGCTGTCATGTTTTGGACAGCTGCGCTTTTGCAAGACAAACTCGGGCTGCGTCATGCCCCTCTCTCAGCGGACACCTCCCGCTCAAAGGCACATGGGCCAGGCCGACCAGCTGCTCACGGCGATATGGAAATCTTTGATTAATTTTTCACCTCTTGGTACCGACTGTTGCTCAAGTGTCACCTTCCCGCTCTGTCCCCGAACGGCACATTTTTTTGACTCGCTTCCACCGATGATAGATCAGTTAACCGCTTCCAAAAAAAAAAAAGAAAAAAAAAAATCATAAGGCTAATTAAAGCAAAAGCAACACAACCCAGATGTGTGTGTGTGCGGAGGAGAGGCTGGATGTTCGCCAACCTACTCTAGCAGGGAAATCAAGGCCTCATCGCTCAAATTAGCCGGTTCTCAAACTAAATTCACTGAACGCTTGTGTCAGTTTTCTCAGACAACATTAACAAAGGTGGTCCGGAGAGCTCTTTTTCAAAAGAGCCGCGTAGTATAAAGTGCCTGTCACGTCAATAATCAGCTGAGGAGTCATCCGGGTGGATTTGGTTCTATCAACAGAAAAACATACATGGTAAAGGATCCTGTCGTTGACAGAACAAATTTTACTTGGCGGGACAGTATAGCATTAATATTCACTGAAACGCTTGGCGCTGTCAAACAGCATCCTGAATGATTTAAGGCTTTCAAAACACTGACCCCAATCTGAGGCTCTTACTGTAAATCTGTAGCAAAAACATGCCACCGACAATTAAATCATATTAAATGTGACAAATGGTTCACACCGTGTTTATATTTGGGGGCGGCGGGGTTCACCGCGTTACAAAGGTGAACTCAAAGAGACCCTTTCATACGTTACAGCGAACACGACTGAAGTTTGACGTGAAAAAAAAAACACATCTGCCGAGCGACTGTTGTCAAACGCATGGTGGAAAACAAACCGAAGGAAAAATATCTGAAGTTTCGTATTTCAGGTTACCGTCCCGATCACGTTTAGACAGAAAAACGGAAGCTTTTAGTCTGGGAGAGAGACTTCCTGTCAGAGCAGCCCATCTCTCGTACAGCCGGGCTCTGCCGCCCTCACCGAGGAACCCACGTCTCATGCTGGGACATCTGAACGAGGGAGACAGTCAGACCCATCAACACGACAGCATGACTCCACTATCACACGTACGCTCAAACACACAAACAGGATGCGGCGCCGAAGCATTCACGGCTCACCAATGAGACCCCGTGGAACTCAAGGACCCGGCATTCTCCTCTAAATGATTTCCTGACATTTAAAAGACAATAAGCAAGCAAGCTAGATTGGTGAAGGAGGCATGTCATTTTCGGCACGCTGTTGCTCAACATCAAGGAAAATCAATGGTGCCTCCGCAGGGGCACGGAGAAGGAAGAATGGAGCTCCGTTTCAGGTCTGTTTGAACTCATTTTCTTTTCTCTGCAGTTGCCCCCTTCACGTATCCCCCCTCCCTCCCCCAGGCAGCCCCTCACAGCAGGCCTGACAGCTTGACACATTGACAGCTCGCGGTGAATGACAACTGATTTGTACAAATTTCAAGCCTTATAAATCTACCTGTCACAACAAGAGCATAAAAGAGCTCGGACCCAGCAGGTAATTCGAAAGATAGACCGAACGAAAGGGAGAGAGGGAGAGCGAGAGAGCTCTGCTTTGACAGCAGTGGATCAGTCCTCGGCTTCACCTCGAAAACACAAAAAAAAGGTAGAAAACTCCTGTCGTCTTCCTCTGGTTAAACTTCATATAAAAGCCCCGCTCCCATTTTGTGACCACCAGGCAGTCAATCCTCTCATTTAAAGATTTAAGAGCAAAAAATAAAAAAGTGGAGGTCTAGCGGAGACCAGCTTTTGTTTTACACCGATATTAAAGGCAGCGCCACCTGCTACAAGCGGAATTACAGCAGCGTTTTTCCCAGCCTGTGCTCTGGCTGTGTAAATGAGCGGGCCCTTTTTTACGCTATTTAAACAATATCCCACACTGCACCGGGACTGCAGCTCCCCTCCAAGCTTTCATCTGTTCATAATGGCAGCCCCGGCAGGCAAGGCCTTCAGAAGCTGTAAATCCTCTCCGAGGGTGTATTTTTACTGCCAGAAATAAACTACCAGGTAGAAAAATCAATAGGGAATGACAAACAGAAAACTGGTTAATAATTCTGCCTGAGTTGTCTCTGCCATTTGAGTGTCTGATGGCTCATTTGTGTTAGTCAATCGCTATGAGTTGGAGGCCGTTAAAATGATTGATATTAATGAGGATGCAGTCGGGATGACATCTGCATTCTAATTCATAACATCTGAATTTCACTTCTTGTTTGCGAAGATCTGAAGGCATCAGCTGCCATACGAGCTGCAAGCCTAAATTAAAATAAACGGCAAACTGCAATCCATCATAATTGCATCAAGCAATACAATATCGAGAAAAAAATATTTATATAAGAAAGTAAATGTTTTTTAAAAACTCTAAATGAGGGTTTTTGAGGAAAACATTCCAGGATTTTTCTCCATATAGTGGATTTCAATGGTAGTCAACGGGTTGAATGTCCAAATTGCAGTTTCAATGCAGCTTCAAAGGGCTCTGCATGATCCCAACTGAGGAATAAGGGTCTTATCTAGCAAAACAATTGGTTATTTTGGTCAAATTTTAAAAATGTATATACTTTTTAACCCCGAATTGTCATCTTGCATCTACCTCAACTTCACGCATTACGTAGTCAGGTTGGAAAGGTCACACATGACGTTGGTGGAAGTACCAACCCAGTGTTTACAAAGCGAACGTGCAAAGAAAGTCAAACTTGTTCTTGGAAGAAGAAAAAGAGATGGAGTTTTTCACCCTGAACTGAAATACACAGACAAAGAACTAAGCAAGCATGAATTTTCCACTGTGATTATGTAATGCACAAGTTGTAGACATGTATCACAGAGCTAGTGCAAGACAAGCATTCGTGGTTAAAATATATATATATTTTTTTTTTTTTTTTTTTTTTTTTTTTTTAAAGAAAATGGTGTACAGTTTCGCTAAATAAGACCCTTATTCATCGGCTGGGATCGTGTAGAGCCCTTTGAAGCTGCATTGAAACCTTCAACTCATTGATCCCTATTGAAGTCCACTATATGAAGAAAAATCCTGGAATGTTTTCCTCAAAAACCTTCATTTATTTTCGACTGAAGAAAGAAAGACATGAACATCTTGGATGAAATGGGGGTGGGGGTAAATTATCAGAAAAAAAGTAAAATATGCTTGTTTCAATTAAAAATCTAGTAAATGGGCTACATCCATCCTCTAGGCAAGAGGCAGAGCTGTAATGGTACAGGGTTACTAGAAATATGGGATATTTGTCACAATATGCAAATAACACACTGCAAAGGCATTTATGCAATAACAAAAGGAAAAAGTGATTAACAATGGGGAAAACCTCAAAGAAATGGGCCAAATAAGGAACACAGATGTGTGACCCTGGACCACAAAACCAGTCATAAGAGTCAATTTTTTAAAATTGAGATTTATACAGCATCTGAGATACAACTATTTGAAAATCTGGAATCTGAGGGTGCAAAAAAAAAACTAAAGATTGAGAAAATCGCCTCTAAAGTTGTCCAAAAGAAGTTCTTAGCAATGCATATTACTAAGCAAAAATTAAGTTTAGATATATTTACGGTAGGAAATTTACAAAATATCTTCATGGAACATGATCTTTACTTAATATCCTAATGATTTTTGGCATTAAAAAAAATTTAAAATTTAACCCATACAATGTATTGTTGGCTATTGCTACAAATATACCCGCGCTACCTATGACTGGTTTTGTGGTCCAGGGTCACATATAATTAGAAGTTCTTGAAATGTACCAAAATACTTATTAAAATATCCAAATATCAAAAAATCTGCAAAACCAGTTACTGAAACTTACTTTATATCAACACTTTAAATGAATAATGGTAAAACTGTAAAAAGTGTTTGTCACTATGTAAACACTAAGCAAAATACTGTGGTGTTTTTAAGAGTTATTTAGTGTTTTGAAAGAATAAAAAGGGCATTTAATCTGAACAACTTCAGCCTTGAGCACTACCGTGTAAAACATAACACAAGACACATGCGTAAACCCTAAAAAACATATCCGATGTAAATTAAACCATCAGATGATAGCTGATAGGATGAATCTCACTAACCCTGTTATTTGTGCTATTTGCAGAGCTGAGAACATAACCCAGACACTTCAGACTGCAAACAAAGGCTCTTTTCTTTACGCGTCGCTATTTCAGACATTGATAACACTTTAGCGCTTGAGAAAACAATGGCAAGACGAGAGCAGAGATAAACATGCTAGTGCATGCAAGTCATCTGCCTTCTATGAGAGCCTGGCTTCATAAACAAGCTCCAGCACCAGTGTGTTCTCTCCATGACCCTTGACCTGTGAACTTTGGTAAACATACAGAGACGCTCCCAGTGCACAATGATCCTGTGGCTACCGTGTGATTGGAGAACCAGCATTCCTCTCAGTGCAAAAAATATATATAGAATTCAATGCTTGCAAGAGATTTGCAAGAAAATGATAGCACGATTATAGATGTGGAGAAATGCATCCCTCTGAGGTACAACCTATTACGCTGGTCATTATATATGGGAAAATCAATGAGAAAGCGCACTTAAATCACTAAACCAACATAGCTGATAGCACTTATTCAAAGACTAGTCAATACTTTAATTCTAACACTATTCTTTGTGACATTAATACATTCGCAGAGCTTTGGAACGAAACTAAGCCCTTATTGAGGTTATTTGATGATCTAATTCACATACTACCCTTTCAAAATCCTCCCTATAAGACTACATCTGCGTGAACCGCTGTCAATCAGAAAAGTGACCCCTCTTAAATCTCCCAGTGCAGAATTGGTGCAGTTATTTGATTAAGATTTAGCCTAGTGAATGCTCCAAGGACAGGCCTCTGCTCGGGCCAAAAAAGGAGGGTGGGAAGCCCAGGGATTAAGTGCGACACTCCCACTAATGCAGTCAAACTGTCACCCAGATCAAAGGGCCCTGCAGGAGATCGAGAGGAGTTCGGGCAGGTGTCCCCTCCTATTCTAATGCCAAGACAAGTGCATGAACTCTTATCGGAGGAGAGACAGCGCAGTTACCGCCACATCCCCATTCGCTTCCCTCCTTATTAAATGCGGTGTATGCGAACGACCACAGCTTGCCTATCAAACCGATATATGTTTGTTATCAAGCTCAATTCGAAATGAAGCAAATCCAAGGGAAGCTTTAGTTGATTTAGCAACAATCCCACTATCTCCGACATGAAAAACGCTCACTTTAGTGAGGCCTTTATCCCAGTTGGTGATTTATCAAGATGCCAAGAAAGCAAACAACTTATCGAAGAATGTTATTGCAACTGTTATGGAGTACAATTAAGTGAAATGTCACTTTGCTTAAACAGGCCCATACCCCTTATTAAGGTTTGATTTAGCCTTTGCGGCGCTCCACATTATTTTATACAGCTCAATGATACACTCCAGAAGGAAGTGTTGAAAGGTTGCCAACTCCATTATGTTTATGCAACATTAAGCACATTTTCACCCTTCAGGAATATACATTCACACAGCTTCCTGTATAATTCTACACATTAATCACTTTCATAAATGAAGCATTAGAAATCTAGGATGAGCATATGTCGACCTATCAAAAAACAACAACTAAATAACTAAATACATGTGCAAACATATTACGTAACACAATTAACATTCTAAAATGGCTGATTGAAAAACAAGTATGAAATTTAATATAAAAGCAATTGGGTAAAACAGCTGCAGCCAAGTAAGCAGCTTCTCAGAGGTAAATATTATTTTCTTAGAGTTGTTTTTGGCAGGGTCCAAAATTAAAACACTGGCCAAAGGCAGTCCATTATGGTCCATAAATATTTTTTACTAACCATGAAACTCTACTTTGTATGTTTAAATAATATAGATCTATTCTTGCTCCTATGATAAAGAAATGTATTTATTTATTAATAATTTTGGTAGCACTTTACAATGAGTTTCCATTAGTTAATGTTTGATAATGCATTAAAGATGACAACAAAAAAACTATAAATTTATTACAGTATTTATTCATCTTCACATTCGTTCATTGTTAGTTTACAGCATTTAATCTAATGTTAACATGCACAATTTTTTATTCTAATAATGCATGAGTCAACATTGAAATTAACATGAAGATTTATAAATGCTGTAGAAGTATTGTTCATGCTTAAACTACTAAAGTAACTTAACTAATGAACCTTACTGTAACGTGCTACCATAATGTTTAGAGATGAGAAAATCTCCACTGAAGCCACAACTTATACCCAAAAACAAATAAACACACAAGTAAACTTTTGATCAGAAGCATAGAAACAACATACAAAGTGGAATAGACACATTACAAATCTTATCTGCAGATCTCATGAATATTAATTAGATGACAAATCATTGTAAACCTGATTTGCCAAATGGGAAGTAGGGTACAAACACTTCAAAATCACATTAGCCAATGGCAGTCCACTATGCAAACTTTTTTATTTACTAACCATGAAACTGTACTTTGTATAGAAATACAAGAAATTTAGCTCAGTTTTAGTTTAATTTATTTATTATTCATTTTTAAAAATGAGATGAGAAAATCTAAATTGAAGCATCAACTTGTACCAAAAATAAACAAATAAATAAACACACAAACAAAATGACTTATAATCAGAAGCATAGAAACCATTATAAACCTCATATGCACATCTCATGAATGTTGACTAGGTGATGCTACAGTAGTAGGCAACAAACAAAATAGAAACTATTCTTATATAACTAATTATTATGATTATTACTGTATTCTTTTTTTAATTTTTAAAAAAAATAAAATTATTATCATTGTATTTTTTATTACTTTTTTTTTTTATAAATGAGAAACTCTCGACTGAGACTACAATATACACCAAATAAATAAATAATAAAATTATGATCAGAGGCACAGGAACAACACAAAATGTGGGATGGACACATTATAAACCTTAACTGCATGTCTTATGAATATTAATCAGGTGACAAATCATTCTAAACCTGATTGGCTGAATAGCAAGAAAGTGGGCTATAAATATAACTTCAATTATTCTGATTTTTTTTATTTTTTATTATTAAAACACTGGCTAACAGTAGTCCATTATGGCCCACCAATATTTTTTTACCAACCATGAAACTGTACTTTGTATGTTTAAAAAATAAAAATAAAAATAATAATAATAATAATAAATATTCTTGTCCCCAGGACAAAGAAATACATTTTTGTTGTTGTTTGTACGATTTATTTTTTATAGATAAGAAAATCTCCAATGAAGCTACAGCTTATAAATAAATTAAATAACCTTATGATCAGAAGCACAAGAACAACACAAAAAGTGGGATGGACACATTATAAACCTTATCTGCATGTCTCATATTTATTAATTACAAATCATTATAAACAAGATTTGCTGAATGGCAAGTAAGTTAGCTAACTATTCAATTATACTGATTATTCTGATTATTTTCTGATTGTTTTATTTTACTGTCAGGAAAGCATGTTGTAAGCATTTAGCGCGAGACACAACAGGTAGACGGTTCATATGTCTTCGATTTGAATCATGCTCTTACATCAGCAATGCTCATACTATCATACTATAAATCTGACTTCGAATGAGTTACTCACCAGATGAGTGGTGTATTTATTAGGAACAGCTGCATAATAAGATTTATATATTAGTTGTCAAAGTCAATTTTTTACTCTGTGTAAATTTGGGACCCTGTTTCTCAGTCACAGTAGAATTTCTAGATTCCTAAATACACACAGATCCCGCTGTTATTACTGCTACTTGGTCATTTCTTACGGTCATCTACTGAAAAAAAAAAAAATGTTTGCGTGTATAGACTTTCTGGCCATTAGCATGAGCATAAATAAATACAGGTGCTCTCCATAGCTCTTCGGTGACATCACTAGCACCGCTTGTCCTCGATACGAGTCGTCTGCGCGGCCCGGCCAGAAACGCCCAGAGCAGCTCGAGGAGAAAGAGACGAGGGAGAAAGAACTTGCTCGATAGTCACACAATTATTAAGAAGGCTGAATGGTTCTCATTAAGGCATCTGAGGCGCAGCTGGTCACAGATCCAGCAGGTCAGCTGTAGTTCAGCTGAAGGTCTTGTGATCAGGGGCTTGGCTGGAGTTAGCGGGGGAGGGAGGGGATGACTGATGGCCACGGGGTGAATGCCAAAACTATAAATCGAACTGAGCTTGACCCACAGCCCCTATAAAGTTTATTTACATTTTCACATTGCGTCCACTTCTAAAACTTCTATGTTTAGATGATTCGAAGCGACGTGAAGCAATGATCCGTCTGGCTCTTGTAAGGCGGGTAGGTGGCTGAACACACTTTATCCTCTATTGACTTGTCTATCCCCATCCATAACTGCGAAGTGAATTGAAAGGATCTTTTATATTTCGTCTGCTCTAGTGGAGGGTTTCTAATTATACTCCTCTCTCCGTTGTTAAGCTGCCCAGAACCAAAGCACTGAGGCATTTCGAGGCCCTTCATGCTTTGTGCAAGATTTAATTTCAGTCTTAAATACTAACAAAACTTTAATTATCCAAAGTGCTCTTTTGTTGATGTTTTCCAGTCTTAAGGTAATGATTAATGCTGCAGACAGACCAGGTAACATCATTTTTGTCTATTTTCGCTCTTTGAATTATTCAAATCGCTGAAACTACCTTCATTTGCTTACATTTTCATCTCTTTAAGCTCACAATGGCCGTCTGTTGGGCCATACCAGCGCATTCAATCAGGGCTGTGCTTGTAAATTCGCAGGTAATGACAGAGAGCAAAATACCCATGAAGGTAAAAAGGAGCAGCTACCGCCAAGCGCGCTTTTTTAGGAGGGTGTAAATAAATAAAGCTAACATCCCGCAGTTTGGCGTTCCAGCAGCCTCTGAGCGGATCTTTTTGATGTTGGCGCCTGTAGTGAAACCTTGTTTGGACAGCCATAGGGTGGAGCTGCCAGGCTTCCAGCCCTGCCAGAGAACACAGGCTACTGCGGAGGAGCACACAGGGGTCCTCTCAGCCCTGCGAGGGGAGATTCTATCGCCTTGGCGGGGAAAAGAGGCTCAGTATTATTAGACCCCATCAAGGAAACTCTGGCTGACAATACATCCCAGAGTGCTCTCTGATGCGGACACGGAGGAAGATATGGGGCGGAGTCCAACTATCTTCACAGCACCAAACGCTGTCACTCAACAGGCGCTGCCACTGTCCACCTCACAACAGAGTCAAAAATTTAAAGGGAAATTATAATCGGGCTAAATGCTGATCAGAAGAAGGGTTAATGGAAGATTCACTTTGATTTCAGTAATACAAAGTTTTAAAGTTTCGACCTATAAATGCAAACCGATATACTTTAACATGTAAATTATATTTATATTTTATTATATTGAAACATATTTTATTTTAGAAAAATGATAGTAAGACATTTTATTATTGTGAAAATGATAAATATTTATATAAATATTTTATAAAAAAAATAGCTATTAATTGTCATTATTATTACTATTACTAAATTTTTTTCAATTGTTCTTTAATCATTAAACATAACTGAGACACTGAAACATTTTATTTAAAAAATAATGTCACAGCAGAATTATTTACAATGAATATGTGAGGTCAAAAGGGCCATTAAATAAATATAATTTAATCAGTATAATGTAATATGTAAATTATATGTACATTTTATTTTATTGTTTTAATTGTTTGAATTTGTATTGTTTTAAAAATATATTATATATTTTATATATATTATACATATATATATATATAAATGTCTAAATATAATTTAACTTTAATAAATACACTTTAATCTTTAATGTATAAATTATATTTATATTTTGCTTTATTATATGTAAATATTTAAATATATTTAAACACTTTAATGTTTAAATTGGCACTGTGTGTGTGTGTGTGTGTGTGTGTATATATATATATATATATATATATAAAATATATATATATATATATATATACACATATACATACATATATATATATGTATATATATATATTATATAATATATATATTATATTATATTATATATATATATATATATATGTATGTATATGTGTATATATGACACAGTTTAGGATCAGTAAAACTTTTTTTTTAAGAATTTTTATATGCTCATTAAGGCTGCATTTACTTAAGCAAAAATACAGAAAAAAATTATATTGTGAAATATTATCACAGTTTAAAATAATAGTGTTCTATATTAATATATTTTAAAATATAATTTATTTGTGTGATGCAAAGCTGAATTTTTATCAGCCATTACTTTGTTTTCAGTGTCACATGATTCTGTAAAAATCATTCTAATATGCTGATTACTGTTATTATCCATTTGGAAACAGTTGTGCTGCTTAATATTTTTTTTGGAACCTGTGATTCTTTTTTCAGGAATTTTGATGAATAAAAAGTTGAAAAGGACAGCATTAATTTAAAACATAAATATTTTCTAACAATATAAATATCACTTTTTACCAATTTAACACAGCCTTGGAGAATAAAAGTATTAATATCTTTAAAAAAAAAAAAAGAATAAAAATTTACTGAACCTAAACTTTTAGATGGTAGTTTATATTGTTACAAAATATTTCTATTTTAAATAAACGCTGTTCTTTTCAACTTTTTTATTTGTTAAAGATTCCTGGAAAAAAAATCCAATGGTTCTAACAAAATATTAAGCAGCACAACTGTTTCCAAACTGATAATAAATCAGCTTATTAGAGTGATTTCTGAGGATTATGTGACACTGAAGACTGGAGTAATAATGCTGAAAATTCAGCTTCGTATCACAGGAATAATACATTTTAAAATATATTCACATAGAAAACAGTTATTTTACAGTGAAATAATATTTCACAATATTCCAGTTTTTTTCTGTATTTTTGATCATATAAATGCAGCCTTGATGAGCATTAGAAACATCTTTAAAAAACATTAACACACACATACATACATACATACATACATACATACATGCACACACAGAAATACTTAATATATTTAATAACAATAACAACAACAATAATAGTAATAATAATAATAATAATAATAATAATAATAATATATTCCTATTATTACTATTGTTGTTGTTATTAATTGTCATTATTATTACTACTACTTCATTTTTTCTAATTGTTTAATTATTAAACATAACAGTGACATTACATGGAATATATAAAATTAATTATAAATAAATGTCACAGAAGAATTATTTAAAATGAATAAGTGAGGGCAAGCGGACCATTAAATAAATGGTGAAAGATTTTAGAGAAATGCTTGGTCAATAATTACTTTTCCTTGTATAAATTTTAACCAAAAATCATGTTGGTGAAAAAGAAAGTAGAAAAAAAAAAAGTTCACGGACATGTCAACTCCCCACACATTTAGCTTCCCTTAAACACTATTTTCGATTCTAAGTACTTGTAGTTGCTACTGAAATCATGAGCGGGAAACAAACCTATGCCTTGAGCATTTGCTGCAGTTATAAAATAAAACCATTATTTCAAGAGAGGCCTGTCAAAAGCAGGGGAAGAGGGAAATCAAAACTCAGCATAAAATAATAATTCAGCTGTGTTCTGTGGTAAGGAGGCTGTGCGGCCTTGTGTGAGAAAGCGGAGAACATGCCTAAGTTATTACTGCAGGAAGGCAATCTGTCAAATCTGGGCTGTTTTGGCATGGCAAATACCACTGGTGAGATCAGAGAGCCACATTCTGCTTGCAATTACTGCTAAAGGACCTTGGATGCAGGCAGCCTGCTATCAATTATTTCCCTGGCCTCAGACACTTGGAGCTGTCAAACTGGTACTGTCTTCTGTTTTGTAACAGTAAAGCAGAGGGTCCTGAGCGGCCGTCTTTCAGACATTTGAATAGTTTATGCTATTAAACGTGTTGTTACAGACCCGCGCACCTCCCATTTATTCCTGCTGTCTTGTCTCTTTCTCCTCATTGTCTAACCACTACTAACTTCAAAAAAGCAGCGTCTCCTGTGCTGCCAATTTAATGTGTAAATTTCCAAGAACATTTGACAACTTTCTCACCCAATCCGAGAGGACAAACGCATCCGTTCATATGCACGAGCACGCGGCAGCGCTTCACGCCGCCCTGCTTTAAATGATAATCGCGCAGTCAATTATTGATCAGAGGGTATCAAATGGGTCTGGTGGAGATCTGCATATGCATCAATGAAGCATTTATCCGAACAAGTGCTGCTGTGTAACCCCGCATCCTTCTGGGATAAAAGCGAGCATGGGGAAATTAATCATTTTTCCACAGCGTGACAGCACTTTGGCCTGATGTGGATAACCCATCCCCTAGGGCAGACCTCTAGATCATCCAGGGCTGTTGCTTTGGCAAGAAATGGACCATTTTCCCCCCGGTCCCCTGCCAAGTCCTGGGACCTTATGGCTGAAAATTGCATTCTTATGGTAAGCAAATGTGCAGTAAAGCAATAGCGAAGTTGCATGAATCTATCAGAGAGGAAGTTGGAAAAGGTCATTATTCAGAGTCAGGAAAGGAAGACGCGTTCTGAGAATGACCCTGGCTGTTTAGTCTGTTTAGACGCATGTAATGCACGCATGCCTACACATTTATACGGCTATATAAGCCGCTAATGCGAGGCAGGGCATATGGCCCTTTCTTTCTTTGGACATTTTAAGGCCACAAACTTTTAGTGGCAAACAGTAATGACTAAATAAACCCCAAATGTTGGAGTCTTGTGTACGTTTCTACCAATAATTTAGTCAAAATCAAAGGCCTTAAAGTGATAGTTCAGCCAAAAATGAGAATTCTGTCATTAATTACTCACCTCCAAACCCGTAAGACCTTTGTTCTTCTTTGGGACACAAAGTAAGATATTTTTGATGGCCTTCATAGACAGCAATGCAACTGACACATTCAAGAAGGGCCTAACTTTGTTTGAAAAATTCAGTGGGACACTTTCCTTTTTTCTGTGTGTGTTTGTGTTTTTGTTTTTTTTTGCAGTTTTTGTCATTTATTTCCTTTACTATTATGGGACAGTATAAGGCCTGAAATTCTTCATGTCAGTGAATAAATACATAGATATGCAATAAACATTCGTATTCCTAAACAGTCCAGTGGCAGAATTTGCGTTATGCGTGTAGGAGGTTTTCGATTTTATTTTTTTCCCCCTTATTAAAATTTGAGATGTTAATCAGTAATTGTATATGTAGAGCAGGGACACATTTGTGTGTGTTTTGTGATTTAACTGGGATGAATGATAGTCTCTGCAATGTTTAAGCGATAAATTGAAGCGCTGGTGTGTGAGACTGTGCACAAGCCATATATTTCAGTATATTTCGAGCCATATATTTCAGTCAAAATCAAAGGCCTTAAAGGGATAGTACAGGCAAAAATGAGATTTCTGTCATTAATTACTCACCTTCAAACCTGCAAGACCTTTGTTCATCTTTGGGACACAAAGTAAGAGATTTTTGATGAAATCCAAGAGCTTTCTGACCCTCCATAGACAGCAACGCAACTGACACGTTGAAGAATGGCGTTTGTTTTAAAAAGTCGGTGGGACACTTTCCTTTTTTTGTTTTGCCGTTTTTTCTTTAATTATTATAGGACAGTATTAGGCCCAAAATTCTTCACGTCAGTGAATAAATAGATAGATATGCAATAAACATTCATATTCCTAAACAGTCTAGCGGCAGAAATTGCGTTAGGCGTGTAGGAGGTTTTCGATAATTTTTTTTTTCCCTCTTATTAAAATCAGAGATGTTAATTAGTAATCGTATATGCAGAGCAGGGACACATTTGTGTGTGTTTTGTTTTGTGAATTAACTGGAATGAATAGTCTCTGCAACATTTAAGCGATAGATTGAAGCGCTGGTGTGTGAGACTGTGCACAAGCCACAAGAGAACGTTCTGTCACAAAAAACACTGCAGCGAACATTCAGCATGATTTAAAAAAAAATTTAACAGAAACTCATTTAAATGTTATTTATGTTTTATCTGCATCAGGTACATTAATCCTGATTCCGACCCTTTCCAGTTGTGCGCTTTCGCTCCTCAATAAAAACCCTATTTCACATGTAAATCAGTAAAAACATGTAACGTGACTTCCATAAATTTGTTTATTTGATGTTAGAACAGTTTATTTGATGTTGTGTTTTTAAAAGCACGAAAGAGAATTAGCGCTGTTCTGTGCATGTGTTCAGAGACGGAACAGAACACGGGCGAGTAAAGTGAACGTTTCGCTTAAGATGCGTACCTGGACGGTCAAATGCATGACAATGTGTCAAAATGTGACTTTTGATGATTATTCGTGTAAACCTTTAACTTATGTCTCAAATTAACGTAAACAGTTGAGAATGAAAATACGTGTGTAATAGTATATTGGATCTGTGCAGCTCTTAAAGCGGCCACAAGTAATATTCCTTCAGCTGTGTCATGAGCTTAATGTTAATCAAACAACAAAAGACAGACAAAATCACTCACTGCTCTTGACGGAGGGACTTGTAGTTTGTATAAGAAACAAAGCATGTTTCCTTCTTACAGTGAAGACTATGCCGTTTGATTTCACATTCAATTAATTACATTAAACTTTCAAAAAAAATTCATTTGTATCTTTTTTTCTCAATTGTATTGCTATCTTTAAATTAATCAATCATATAAAGTTCTGGGCCCACTCATAATCGTATTAAATAATCGTGATTACAATATTGACCAAAATAATCGTGATTATGACTTTGCCATAATCGAGCGGCCCTAAATTACATTACTTCAACTTTTTTTTTTTCAGCTTGCTGACATTTTTATTCAAAGACTCTGAGCCAAAGGAACAAAATGTAACCAACACAATAAATCAGTCCATATATTTTTAATAAAGTTCAAATAGTTTTTAGTTTCCACATATTTTAGGCTGTTTACACTAGTGTTTTCACACAACAGTATTTGATTTGTATGTGATTTTCATGAGATTCTGCCTATTTTCATAACAATACAGGGTGTTTACATGAGAAATGGTAACCATATGTAGCGATTAACTTGATAAAAAAGGGCTACAAATGACATATTTCAGCAAAAAGGCCAAAACACATATTAGCAGTCGGAAATTATTACAAACACTTGATGGTGGTTTTCTGTTGTGTAGTGTGGGCAGCACTGCTTCAAGTTCAACAAACTTTTCTTTTTTACCCCCTTAGGTATCGACATTTGTTACCGAACGACAAGATATTTTTCGATACTCGATGGCATTGAGGCAATTAGGTCGGTGCCTAACTTGATAAGTAAGGACATTGTTAAAACAGTCCATGTGGCATCAGTGGTTCAGCCATAACGTTATGAAGCTACGAGAATACTTTCTGTGCACAAAGAAAACAAAAATAACAACTTTATTCAACAATTTCCTCTTCTATTTTTTCATGGCACTCTTGTGAATGAGAATTGACTGACAGAAAAGAAGAAATTGTTGAATAAAGTCATTATTTTTATTTTCTTTCCGCCCAAAAAGTATTCCTGTAGCTAAAAATTAAGGTTGAACCACTGATGTCACATGGATTATTTTAATAATTTCCTTACTAGCTTTCTTGGTTTTTGCGTTTTTGTATATGCAGGGTCAGAAAGCTTTTGGATTCCATCAAAAATATCTTAATTTGTGTTCTGAAGATGAACGAAAGTCTTACGGGTTTGGAACGACATGAGGGTGAGTAATTAATGACAGAATTTTTTATTTTGGGGTGAACTAACCCTTTAAGGATTAAAGACTGACATAAAACAGTTCCATTGAAACGTAATGCACTCATTGTCTTTGGTTTCCCCACACAGGATTGGCAATCTATCTAAAGTTTACTGATCAGAGAAAAGCCCTTAAAAAGAAATCTAAGTCCGTCACAAAACACATGTGGCCTGTTTAGTCGAATAGGATGTCATTTCTAGGGAGTAAACACTGAATAATCTCTCTTTTCATCATTGCCATGGCAACGCTAGCTTTTGTAAGATAGCAGCCACAAGAAGGAAAAAAAATCAATCAAATTTAGTTCGTTCTCTTTTCGCACCTGTATAGTGAACTTTTGCCTGCTTGCATTTTCTCTGTCTATTGATCCTGTGGATTTTATTTTTATAGAAAATTAAAGTTTGATTTTAAGCCGTGGGTTCCTTTATCTCTCCATCCCTCAATAGGTTTAGTCATGCACAGAGAAGGTGCTTAGACCTTCCCAAAGACTTTCCTCTGAAGCGCAGGGAAACGCAGGCTGTCAGCGGCCTTTGTGTGGGGTTTACAGCTTAAACCCATTGCCCTATACATCGGGTGACCCCTTTTTCCAGAAAGTGAAAAGTTTTTTCCAACATCAAACTCTGGATTATCTTTGATTTCCTCTCAGGTGAAAGGAGTTTTAACTCCCGAGCCGTGGATCTGACAGACAAAGGGGAGGAGGGAAATGTTTAGTCACCACATTATCAGGAGCCACTTACCACTTGTCTGAAGCATTTTTCCTCCACATGCTAATTAACATCTCCCACTATCTCCTACCCCCTCTTCAGCTCGTCCCTTCCCCCCAAAACTCTCTCCATCTCTCTCTCTCTTTGGCTTAAGGCCTTGTCTTGCTTCGGGACAAGGCCTGACATATCAAGGCAAAAGCCATTTGCATGCAAATTCAGATCAAAGGGAAACTCTCAGCTCACGTTTGTCACCTTTTTGTGAGGAATTTCACTTGTGCTAAATAAGCAGTATTGATAAGTTCTTATAAAATATAATGGTTCCAATTAACTATTTAGCAGTGCCTTTAAAATGATTCCAGGAGGATTTCTCTGGCAGGCTACCTGGATCGCTCATTGTGATGATTCAGTGTTATGGAGGTACTTAAAAGTAAGAGTGGTGGAAAATGACCAGATGAAGATAGAAGAACATCAAAGCACATGCTATCTGTCTGTGATCTCTTCAAGAACAGCGCATAAGCTTGTAACTACATTCACATCTTTTCCACACCTTTCTTCTGACTTTAACAGAATTATAGTTAAAAGAACTATAGCTGTCTTTCCCACCTAAGTGTTCATAAAATCAAGAGAAAAAACTGTATATAATAATAATAATAATAATAATAATAATAATAATTAATAATAATAATAATAATATTGTTGTTTTTGTATTTGTCTTAAAACATTTTATTTGACATTTAAAATTTTTACTTCTGTATTTGTCATTTTAAAAATGTATTATTTATTATAAATTAGTTATTATTATTATTACCATTATTATTATTACCAACATCATCATTGATATCACTATTGTTAGCCTTTTTCTATTTTATTATTTATTTACTTTTTTATTTTTGTTTGATCATTAAAAATAATAAGTAATAATAATAATAATTTGAATATATAATTTGAATACATAAAATATTATTATTATTATTATTATTATTAGACTAAGAGTTAATAAGCATTTTAATCATGTATTTGTTACTGTATTTACTATTATTGTTAGTTATTATTATTATTACCAACATCATCATGATCATTAACATTATTAATATCACCATTATTATTCTTATTCTATTTTATTATTTACTTACTTTTTTACTGTTTTGTTTGATGAAATGAATCAATAATTAATAATAATATATTTATATTATTATTATTGCTGTTGTTGTTTTGCCGTTGTTGTTGTCAATATTAATAATAATAATAATAATAATAGTAATAATAATAATAATTAGTAATAACAATAATACATTACTAAGAGTTAATTGACATTTTTATTAATGTATTTTGTTACTGTATTTACTATTATTGTTATTATTATTATTATTATTATTATTACCACCAACATCATCATTATTAATATCACTATTATTAGCCTTATTATAATTTATTTACTTTTTTACAATTTTATTAGTTATTTACTGTTCTGTTTAATACAATTTAAAATAAAAATATTAATAATAATATTAATAATATTAATAATACTTATTGACTAAGAGTTTTTCTGTGTATTTTTGTTACTGTATTTACTATTATTATTATTATCATTGTTGTTGTTATTATTATTGTTAATATTATTAATAATAATATTAATAATAATAAATAATAATAATAATAATAATAATAATAATAATAATAATAATAAATTACTAAGAGTTACACATTTTTATTAATGTATTTTTGTTACTGTATTTACTATTACTGTTATTATTCTTATTCTTATTATTAGCCTTACTCTATTTTTATATTACTATTTCTATTGAAAATTAATTGATGGCTACAACAACTTAAGAGTTAATAAACATGTATTAATGTTATATTTTTGCTTTATAAATAAAACACTACTACTACTACTACTACTAATAATAATAATAATAATAATAATAATAATAATAATAATAATTAAGTAATTATTATTATTAATCAATTAATCATGTTATGTTAATAAATAATAATAATTATACCAAATAACTTCAGAGCTAATAAACATTTTTATTAATGTTATACTTTTTTTCGCTTTATAAATAAACCATTACTATTACTAATTTTATTATTACTATTATTAATTATTATTATTATTATTTTTAACCTTGTCTATTTTTAGATAGACCTATTGCTATAGCAATAATAATAATAATAATAATAATAATAATAATAATAATAATAAATTAATTAACAATTAATTCATTCATTAATTAATAACTGCATAAATACCAAGCATTACTTTGAATGTTGCTTACTCTAAGATTATTTAGAGTAACTTCCTTTCAGAAGTAAAAATCTATTGCTTCCAGGCAGACCTCATAACGCGTCACATTATAATATCAAATCTACTTCTCGGCGAGTTTGTCACATATCGGCTGACAAGTGCGGCGCTTTGCTAAAATCCAGCGACACTAAAAAACTTTAACTGTTTCCAGGGGAATGCCACGCACGGTTCATATGCGGCAGATCACAGAAAATGGCCACCACAGCTCGCCTGCTCCCATCAATCAAGCCACAAATGGCTCTTCAGACACTCCCACAATTCATTTTCCAGGGCGCCTTACGTGACCACCATCTTGAAAATAACAAGAGTGAAAAAATAAGGGGAGAGCAGAGGGCTTTAAAATCACTGCCAAATGTTCCCTTTTAACAATAGGCTCAAAGCACATCATCGGATGAGAAGCCTCGACGTATCCCAGGTGGACTTCAGCAGCGGGTACGAGGGGGGATTTCTTTCATTGTTCCTCTTGTTTGAAATTTTCAAGTCCGCAGACGCACTCTTTCCTTTTCTATCCACCCCACACAAACATACAGCGGCCTGAATCAGATTTACAGCAACTGTCAAAGTCAGGGATGACAGACAAATTCATCTTCTCTTCATGAGTTTACATCCCAGGCATCTGCACTGCTGATCTGGCCTTAACAAGCGCCAGGTCTCTACAAGCTGTCTTTTAAAGTTGATGTTTTCATGGCTGGAGATGAATTGCCCTGTCATGAGAATCTATTTATACAGCAGTTAGAGGGTGGGGCTTTGGTTCCAGGACAGCATGATTTCATGGGCTGAGGTCCCCTTGAAGCATCTGTTAAAATCTGCCTCTGTCAAACCCACGTCTGCACTGGATGCATGGAAGAACTTCTTGTTTCTTTTAAGCTACACCTCAAGCTTACCTCTCTGCGTAGCGTCACAAGCGGCCCCGAGCCGCTCGCGCATTTGTCAACAGCAATCTCCAGAAAGGAGAGCACTTTAACTTGATTGTCGCAATTACGGAAAATGTATTTGCTTGGTGCGCATGGTTAGGGAGACGTGCGAGTACATCTATCACCAGACCGGAGTCTTGCACAACACTGACCGGTGCGTGGATCACTCACAACATCCAACTTAAACAAACCATGCAGGCACCAGGCAGGAAGCATGTACTGGCTAAATGAGCCTTAATGGTAACACAGGTTATATATATTTAGATTGGCTTTAGATGACTATTACTTTATCACTTAAACAAAGAGAGTCGGAGAAAAGCTATTACCCAGGCCAGCTCATTAGTAAAATAGCAAATTTGCCTAAAAGCACAGTGACAGAGTGTAGTAAGCTACTTTAATACAAGCAGGTAAAAAACAAAACAAAACAAAAAACACAGTACTGGTTATAAGTTTGGAGGCAAAAGACTACTTTTTAAAAAATAATAATGCTTTTATTCCACTAGAATACATTAAATAGACAAAAAGTGACAGACAGATTATTTTTCAATTGCTCTTTTGTATGGAAGCCTGTTTCTGCCACTGAATAAAAAAAAGGTAATTGCAACTTTTTATTTTGCAATTGACTTTTTCTCAACTGCAAATTTATGTGTCACAATTCTGAGAAAAAAGTCAGAATTGCGAGATACAAATTCGCAATTGCGAGAAAAAAGTCAGAATTGCGCACTTATCTTACGCATTTACTGCAGTACTGAAATCGTTATTTCTTGCGATTGCAACTTTATATCTCACAATTCTGAATTTCTCACAACTGCGGGGTTATATCTCACGATTCTAAAAAAAAAAAAAAAAAAAAAAAAAAAATCTGAATTTTAAAGAAAGAAAAGCCAGAATTGCAAGATATAAACTCACAATTGCAACAAAAGTCAGAACTGCGAATTTTCATCTTGTAATTTTGACTTGATTTCTCACAGTTGCAAGTTTATATTTTACGATTCTAAGAAAATTTGAATTTCAAGAGAAAAAAAAAAGCCAGAATTGCAAAATATAAACTCACAATTGCGACAAAGAAGTCTGAATTGCTAGTTTAAACCTTGTAATTCTGACTTTATTTCTCGCAGTTGCAAGTTTATATCTCACAACTCTAAGAAAAAGTCAGAATTGCAGCATAAAAATAGGCAATCGTAATAGAAAAAGTATTTTATCTTGCAATTCTGACTTTATTTCTCGCAATTGCGAGTTTATATTACGCAATTCTGAGAAAAAAAGTTACACTGCAAGATATAAACTTGCAATTGTGAGAAATAAAGTCCCAGTTACAAGATAAAACTTGCAATACATTTTTTTTTACAATTGCGAGTTTGTATTACGCAATTCTGAGAAAAAAAGCTACATTGCAAAAAAAAAAAAAAGTCAGAATTGTGAGATAAAACGTTGCAATTACCTTTTTTATTTTTAATTCAGTAGCAGAAACAGGCTTACATACTTTGAACCTCCTATTCATCAAAGAAATATCACAGTTTCCACAAATATTAAGCTCGAAGCTTTAATTATTATTATTTATTTATTTTTATTTTTTTATTTGGCACCACAGGAGTAAGTAACATTGTAAAATATATTAACATAGAAATCTTACATTACAATGTTTCATAATATTACTGTTTTTAATATTTTTCCATAAAATAATAAATGCAGATGTGGTAAGCATACAAACATATGCCAAATTTATATTATATATATATACAAAATAAATACTTTGCATATACAAAGTTTTGATTTCAGTAAACTCTTCATGAAATACGCGTGTGATACATTTCCTGTTTATACAACTTTTTAGTATGCATGACCTGCCACCATATGATCCAGTCAGCCTTTAGCTAAGAAAAAACATGAAACACACAAATCATATTGTTTTTGAAAAGCAAAGTATGTGCAACTTTACAACATCCAGTCCTCCAAAAATTGTCATTTAAGTCAGTTTGCCTGTGTCCTTGTCAAGCTTGAAAATGTCTGATTTTCACAATTCAAAAACAGTGATCTGCCTTGAGTTGTGAAAATGACAGTAAAGCACTCACGAATGCAGCCAGCCTCTCGACGGCAGATGAAACCGACTCCATGACTTTGCCATGGAGGGAGTTTACGCTGTAATTCATCTTAAAATGGATTGCTCTGTCACCTCCACTAACACTTACTGAGAGCACCCATCAATACTTTTTGTCAAAAGCTGCACACTAGGTAAGATGCACCATCAATCACTATTTACATAAAACGCAAAAAGGCTCTCCGTAGGCAAGCCTGCTAGAGGTTGATTTTACCTGGAAAGCTTTTCTAAGGACACGGGTCAGCATGTGCTGACAGACAGCAAATAGAGAAACGCTGTCGACTATGTCAGTCACGGGCAACCATATACAACTTGGGAAAAAACAAAATCTGTATATTCACAATAAAACGACTACTGTCAATTTGCTTCCTGTGTTGTGCCAAGAGCCTTTCATCACTGCTTTTCAAGCATACAAAAATAAAACTGCACCAACTATATTTATTCACCCAGTGTTTATCGTGACCTGTCAAACTGTTTAAAACAGAGCTGAAAAACTGATCCGGGCTTGAATGAAAAGACGAAAATGACACATTAACAAACGTCAAAAATGTATACCGATCATGATTAGTTCACTCAGAAAGACTTCATAAGTATCTGCGCAGTTTCAACACATGCTCTCTCTCGAGAAACCAACAAGGCTCAGTGTTAAAGATAGCCACAGACCGAGGATGAAAGATGGCTCCCCTAGACGTCCCAGCCAGGACCTGCCTCACAATGTTTGGACAAGTGCAGAAAGTCAGGGGGAATAAATATTTCAGCTCTCTGCAGGCTCTCGAACCCATTCAGATTTGTCTGTAAATAAGCCTTATTTGATATGAAACACACACGCTGGCCGTAACTCGTGCGTTAGATGTTTGTCACGCCGAATGTTCGCCTTAACACCATCTATGACTGATGAGTGATTTACCGCGCTTGTATAACGTCCAACCCTCCCACACGGATCTCATGACATCACACGCCGTGCAGCGCTCGGGTACGCAGCCAACCGCCGCTTCTCCATGCTTCACTGTAAACAGTTTGGACAAATATTGAGAGCGTTCATTAATTTATAAGGATGTCTGTGTAGTTTTTGGACCGGGGCCTCCACTTATTTGATACAGTGACACGCAAAGCTTTCCATTAGATTTGAGTCTATCAGCGGCAGCGCAAAGAAAACACTCGCTAAGTCAAAGTGACGCCGTTCCTTCCAAGCCGAGGGACGTGTTTGGAAACGGCGCAACAAATGCTCCTTAATAGAAACGTACAGGCTTATGAAAGAAAAACACCTTCATATTCACACACAAACACACACACGCACGCATGCACACAACTCCCTGTCTGTTTTTCACACACACACACAGCGAATTCAATTTGGAAACCATCATCTAGCTGCAGAGAGGCGGACAGGAAAGTCATATTGGTATAATGCTCATATTATCAATCATCTTGACATTTTATTGGCTTTATCACTGTACATGCCATTAAAATGATGTCTGGCTCAGACTGTCAGGGGCAAACATTAAACAGACCAGGATTAAAATGCACATCTCGAACAAGTCTCCCTCTCCCTCTTAAATGACTTCCCAGTCAACAGCACAAGCCGCTTTAGCCTTTGAGAAATGCACCAGGTGTTATAAGTCAACACTTTCAGTGACAGGCCGATAGCGTCAGATTTACAGAGATGCAAAATCTCACCTGAATTCATGTACTGCTGCATTTAAAAAAAAAAAAAAAAAGTTGACAGCGAGTAAAGTGAAGAGTTATGAACTACCGGATCTCTTTTAACATGTGCGCTCCTCATCAAAAGTCGACGGCCAACTCTTCAGGCCCCGGACTGATATGCTAATAATGGCGCTCATAAGAAAACATTAATATTACCGCTTGCGCCATTAAAAGTCATTTTGGTGGTTCGTGGAACTGTTGAGGAAAGCAAATATCCATAATTCAATGGATCCTGACAGTTAAAAGCTTGTAAATGGATGTTTAAATGCTACCGCTGTAGCCAAGCTGGCAAATACACTATAAAACTGAATAATTCTACTTTACAGCATTTAATCAGAGGTGGGGTTTAAATACAGAGATCCAAAGCAATGGACAAAAGTACTGACAGAGATATATTAAAACGTTTTACTTGTGTAATTAAAAAAAAAAAAAAACACTACTGATGAATTACACTATTAAAACTAATCTTTTAAAACTTGTATTTGATACTCTTTGTATTCTTGTCAGTTTCATAATGCAAAAAAAAAAAAAAAGAGTGTCACTTCATTGATCCATACTGTAAAAGTATTTTTGTGAAGTTGTAAATAAAGCAAAGACTACTGGAGAGTAGTCTACCAGTTTTCCAGTACTATTTTACTTCAAATTGCTACATTTAAATTCAGTATGTTACTGCTCTTTCTTCATCATTTATGTCAACTTGAATACAAATATACATTTGAACAAAAATGACAGTAATATTTTCTCTTTTTTTTCAGCAATTTTACAAACTGATGCAAATAACTGTTATAATTATGCTATCACCATCATAATATTTAAGCTATTCAGGTTGATAATAGCTCCATATTTCATCCATTAATAATTTTAAACGAACTGTTAATGAATGTACAATTCAGAGACTGGATTAAAAAATATTTTATGTACATTTTTGTCTATCAACATAATTAGCTTACGTTCAGATATTTTGGTTCAACGCATTGTCTTTATTAATAGTTCACAAATTAATTGTAGTAACGTTAAAAAAAATTCAAATTATTTAGGAATTTAATTAAATGTAAGCATTTAAAATGTTATTATATTTATAAAAAAAATCCACAGTGAATTGTTCAAACATGCTCTGTAAACCTTACACTTACTAGCAATTTAAAAGTAAAATTGTTGTCTTTTTTTATTTATTGTCTAGACTAGTTTTAATATTTAAATAAAAAATATAAATCAAAAAGCATGTCTAATTAAATGAAATCATGAAAGTACACAATTTAACAGCAATTTATTAAAATTTAACAAAAATTACATTTTTAAGGCCCTATGAAATACGTTTGAATTTTTTCACAACTTCAATTTTATTTTTATTAAATTCTGTATTTTCCATTAATTTTTTGGATTCCATTTTAATGGTTTCTTAATTTCTATAATCAAAATCATCTTTAATTAATAGATTTTATTAAAAAAAAATACTTTTATTAATTTTATTTCTTCCATTTTTTTTTAGAAATACTGTATTGTGCATTTACATCTCTCTCATAAATAAATTCTGGTAATTTATATAATAATAATAATAATAATAATAATAATAATAATAATAATAATAATAATAATAATAATAATAATTTTCTAGTAAATATTCCTTAAGGAAGTAAGTTTTAATAATAATTGTATTAGTAGTAGTACTACTACTACTATCACCAAGTAAACTATTTCTGTCACAGTTTCTTCAAGTTAAACCGAACTAATGATGTGAAGACCTTTAAGTTTCTGTTTGTATATGATATGACAACAGTTTCTCTTAAAAAGAACAGTAAAATGCTCATATTGAGTTGCCAGAGGCTGAAAACACAGCAAACATCCACGTTTTCCCCATTGTGGAAATCACAGGGCCCTACCTACTTCAGTTTCTTTCCATTTAATGAACCCACTTTATAGTAGGTGTTTTTAACTACTATGTACTTGCATTTAAATAAATATTTGATACAAACACATTTATTGTGTATGTGTTTTACATTGTACTCATGTTTAAAAATACCTTCTTGTAACTGCATCTAAACTAATTTACTGTAGTTACCTAACTTTAACCATATCCCACCTCAATAGCAGCAAAACGGTTTTGCAATTCAACGAACACAAAAGGTACATTGTACCTAACAATTTATTTTTGACATACGCACATAGTAGTTAAAGTCACCTAATATGTGACCCGGGACCACAAAAACAGTCATAAGGGTTAACTTTATTTTATTGAGATTTATACATTATCCGAAGAAGCTTTCCATTGATGTATGGTTTGTTAGGATAGGACAATATTTGGCCGAGATACAACTATTTGAAAATCAACTATTTGGAATCTTGAGAAAATATTGAGAAAATCACCTTTAAAATTGTGCAAATTAAGACCAAGTCCAGGGTCACATATAAAGTGGGACCCATTTAGGTAATGTGAATCTGTTTGTTCCAGTGACCAGTATTGGCTCAATCGATGGGTTTAGAGGCAGGATCACCTGTTTTTCTAAAGATTGGCAAACTGGGTGAGAGTTTAAAACTTCAGCAGTCATTATTCATGCAATTTTGTTTGGTGCCTCTAGCAGTGCAGAAATTACACACTTCAACTTGAAAATGAAAGTAGATGAAGTACAGCTATTAAAATAATCTGATTACACATCTAAATCTCACACATCTGCTTTGGAAAACAAGATATTAATCCAAAAGGCAACGAGCAACGTCTCTTCCAAAAGCCTTCTATAAATAGTGAGGCCCATTCCATCTCCTCGCTCTCCATCCCAGTGCAAAGCAGTCGCTCCAGGCAACTCATCAATACTGCACTGCTGCACAAAAGATGCCCAGTTCATCTTACTTGTAATATGGTGAAAATCTCCTTTTGTGAGGGAGCGCTTCACATGCAGTCATGAAATATGTTATTGTGTCTATCCTCGTCCCCGGCGAACAATGTTGTCCCTTCTACTGCTGAGCGAGGCCTGGAGACACCCTTCACACTCACTCAATGGACTCCAGTCACTAAACATTAAGCATCACAGCTTTGGACCATATTAAAATAATTATGACATCACTCTTCTGCCATATTTCGGCACAAAGAGAACGAGTGCATATTTTTGCCCGCAGTTGAATGTGAGGGAAGAGGCCCAGCTGAACAAACTCAAAGTCCTATTTAATATCCAAAGCTCTTCAAGTCTCAGTTAAATATAAAATGATCTATGGGCCACAGAGCTCTTGATGGAGAGCCTTGCCGAGTTGCATCATTCCCCTTAATTCCATTCATGAGCCTTTCCCCATTGCTTTTTTGGCCGTTTGTCACATTTCTCCATTATTCTTTGTGTTGGGTGAAAGATGGATTCACTAGGATAATGCATCAGTTCCAGCTTTCCACTCTAAAGAGACTAGCACATAATAATGTGTATGAACAAGGGCAGGCGATGATATTTGTCTTCATCTTGAAACAAAGGAACATTATTTAGATGGCTTTCATGTGAATGCATAGAGTAACCTATGTATTGATCCATGAGTGCCAATGGGGCCAAATGGCTTGAGCATGGCAGAAGATTGCTGTTTGACAACAAATCGGATTTGGTTTTGGATTTGGCAGGGTAAGTTTGGGATTTTCTTAGCTTTCAACTGACACGATGCCGAAATCTCAGTAACTGATACAAATACCAGTACAATTTCAAGATATTCTCAAAACCAATCCCAACACAACAGTAAAATCCATCATGCATTTTATGCATCCATTTTGGAGAATAAATAAATAAATAAATAGAAGTAATAA
The DNA here is from genome assembly GCF_049309525.1 of Garra rufa. NCBI lineage: Eukaryota > Metazoa > Chordata > Actinopteri > Cypriniformes > Cyprinidae > Garra > Garra rufa. The sequence continues at coordinate 34,497,779 of NC_133362.1, read as the reverse complement.
ACAAATAAATAGAATTAATATATAAAAGTAATAAAAATATAAATAAATAAATAAATAAATATTAATAAATAAATAAACATTATAAATAAATAAAAGTAAAATGCAAGTAATGAATACAGATAAATAAATACATGCAAATATAAATCAACAAATAAGTAATAAATAAAATAATAATAAAAGTAATAAAATAAATAAAAAATAAATAAACGCAAAATGAAAGCAATAAATAAATCAATAAAAAAAAAAAATAAATGCAAGCAAATAAACAAATGAAAGTTATATATATATCTTGGAATTAATCTGGATTAAAATGGCTAATCTGAATTCTGATGAAGGCATTCAGAATATATGTGCTATCCAAATAATGACTAAAAGTAAGTCTTTGAGAACGGGTTTCTTAAGCCAGGTGGTGCATTAGATCAGGGGCTCATCTCCTGTTTCCAAAATGCATCACAAACTGCTTGACAACTGCATTTATAACACAAGTAACTATACAAACTTGTGTAACCAACTATTCTCCTACACTGCATGTACTTCTGCGTAAAAGGCTGCACGACGTGCGCGTTGCAGTTAAATACACAGAAGCGCAGGGCATGGATATCTGAGTGCATAGTCTTCGGTTAAACTGCGTTGCTTTTAGAAGCGTCAATTCAGTTGTTGCATATAGTTTAATGTCTTTATTTCGGGATTATCAAAGTAAATTATAACTCAAATTTGAGATTTTACTGGGGCACGTGCCCCAACGCCCCTGCCCTGAAGCAAACCTGGCGGCTTCATGGCTCCATCCAATCCATGGCTGTGGTAATTTCACAGTAGGCATACACACAGGTTCGAAGACTCGTTCTCGCCCCCTACAGTGCAATTAGGCTAGGTATACAGTACATCCGCGCTAAAATATCAAGGTGACAGTCATCATATCTTGCGTAGTATAGACCCAGCTCCCAACCCAACTTTGAGAATAGATTAACGGCGATATTTTTTTTTTATCGCCCGATAAGAGTCTCACGTTAACACAGCACGTTAACGCCGATAACGGCCCACCACTAATATATATATATATAACAGAGCAACTCTGTTAACAGATCCCCAGTATGGTCATAATATAACCTAATGTTTCTGGAAACAACCCATTTGTTGTAGGAAGAATTCATTCACAAATAATACAATCTTATTTTTTAAAAACTAGCATAATTTCTTTTAATTATCATTTACTCTTAAAAACAAAAGGTTCTTTATTGGCATCATTCATGGAAACTTTCCTTTGAACAAGGTTCTTTATAGTGGAAACATTTCCTTAAAACTATTTAAATGTTCTCCAAAAAGAACGGTTTTCTGAAACGTTACTTGAGGAACCCAGAATGGTTTTCCATGACATCAATGAGAAAAAAAAAAATTATAATAATTTTTAGGAATGTTCAATTTTTATTATAAAAACAACTGCATTTCCCATTTTGCACTTCAATTCAAATGTAAAAACTGAATTGCAATTTAAAAGGCAATTCAGTTCAGTTCAGAAGTGCACACAACCTGCCTTGCATCTGCACTTTCAACATGTCACCCATCACCTCGACAGAAAGAAAAAAATGAATACAAATCTCCCTCTGCTCATTGTTGCTGCTGATGGGCAAAGACAGACTCGGGGAAAACCAAACGGTGTGTGTAAGGATTAGAGATGCAGGAGGTGTCCGGGATTGCGAGGGCCAGCGGGGGTGGCGGTGGTGAGTGTGAAGAGAGGTGGGGAGGGGGACGTAGCGAACCCTCGTTTGGGATTTGAGAGGATGCTCACCCTCAGATGAGCTGGAGGGCTTCCCCTGAGATAACGAGAGGCCTCTTGCTGAGCCCCTGGGAGAAACATCCACCGCATGTGTCCAAAGGATAACAGCACCTCCACAGGAGCTGCAGCCAGAGAGCTTTCAGCATGGCGAGAGAAGGGCAGGCATGAGAAATAACACCTCTCAATGAACACAAGCCAGGCTTGAGGGAGGGGGCCTCAAAGCTTAACACTCAGATTGAGTGTCTGTCTACCTGAACTGGACATTTGGACCCGAGCACTCATGAATAAAGTGATACGCATATGAATGCAGTTGTAACCGTCTCTTCTTATTCATCATTTACTCACCCTCATGTTGTTACTTACTTTCTTCTGTAGAACACAAAAGCAGACGTTTAGCAGAACATCCAAGCAATGAAAGTGGATGGGGACCAATAACTGTCACGCTCCGCATCTTTCACCAAAATTTAGATACTGATACAATACCTGACTAAAATATCTCAATACTACTACTGAACCGATGCTACAACAAAAACAGAATGACAGGTAAAGTAAATGAATAACAGATGATACAAATAGAGGTTATAGTTATTTTATCTAAAAAAAAAAAAAACATTTCATCCCCCTTTAAAAAAAACATAATTAATTTGTCACTATACAGGACCATGGTGAGCAACTACTGAGTATGTAGAGATCTTTGCAACTTTGATAAGAGCTAAAAAGATAGTCAAATCTTATTTCATGATATATGTCATTTCATTTCACAATAACAATTTACATCATGATATAGTCAACTTTTGTTATTTTACCTTTGTTATTAATAATAAGAGCATAGATGCAATTAACAAACTAAAGGACAAATAAAATAAAAACAAAAGACATATAAAATAAATAGGGCCCTTTGAAATTAGTTTTATTCCCAAATTTAGTTTTATTTTTTCCAAATTCATTTTAATTTTTATAATAAATAAACAAAAATAATAAATAAAGTAAAAGTAATAAATAAAAGAAATAAAGAAATAAATAAAAGTAATACATAAATAAAGTAATATAAATAAAAATACACAAATAAAATAAATGGGGCCCTATGAAATTTGTTTTATTCCCAAATTCTGTTTTATTTTTTCCAAATTCACTCAAATTTTTTTGGATTCTGTTTTTCCCGTTTTGGATTTTTTTAGATCAAAATTCAAACTATCCCAAATGCGGTTGTAAAAGATCCCAGCTGAGAAAGAAGTGTTTTATCTAGCAAAACTTTTTAACCTTAAATGCTTGTCTTCTCTTGCTCTGCCTGAACTCTATTTTTTCCGGTTCAAGACAGTTAGGGTGTGTCAAAAAACTCCCATCTCATTTGCTCCCTCAACTTCAAAATCGTCCTACATCGCCATTTTACCTTTTTTTGTAAAGGGTGTTTGATCTTCTTTGCATGTTCACTTAGCAAACACTGGGTTGGTACTTCTGCAGCAATATAGGGCAATTTTGAAATTATTTTTGAAGTTGAGGGAGAAAATAAGACGGGAGTTTTCAACATACCCTAACTGTCTTGAACCGGAAAAAAAACAGCTGGGATCGTTTACAACCGCATTTAGGATCGTTTGAAGCCACATTTAAACTGCAGTTTGGAAATTCAAACTCGGGACACCATAGAAGTCCACTATATGGAGAAAAATCCTGAAATGTTTTCTTCAAAAAACATAATTTCTTTACAACTGAAGAAAGAAAGACATGAATATCTTGGATGCCAAGGGAGTGAGTACATTATCTGTACATTTTTGTACTGGAAGTGAACTTCTCCTTTAAATAAACAGTGTTAATACGGCTCTTACAGAAATGCTTTCTTAAAGTCATACTGTTTTTTAAAAGCAGGGTATTGTGATACATTTTTGAACCGGTATATCGTGTAACACTATTCCACATAGGACAAAAAGCATCATAAAAGCCCAATAAACTTTGTTTGAGAAAACATGCAAGTCACCAGTCACTAAAAAAGGTGACCATTAACTGATCATTGATCAATGTATAGAAAGGAATAGCTTTAACATCTGCTTTAAGTAACTCCTTCTGTGCTCCAAGGAAGAAAGTAAGCCATCTGGGTTTCCAAAATCAAGCAAATGCAGACAGATTTTTCATTTTTGGGTGAACTATTGCTTTAAAAATGAGAGCTCGTAACACATAAGACACTTTCATGGTCTCCTGTTTGACTTTCACTTGAATCACAAATCACTCCTGACTAAATGTTTGATGTAATAGTCTTTCCATGTACGTTTGATCCACAGATTATGCCAGCAGAAGTTTAGTCTGATGAAACCATGAAAGCACTCTCCTCCACAGAGAAAGCCGTAATGCAATGCAGCACATTATGAAATGCATTATCATTTCAGACAGTTACTTTAGCAACTGTAAAATGGCACTATCCAGTCATCCAACAGTAACCTCTAAGCGTTGAAGAGAAAGATACATAATAAATGATTTAGAGACAGAAGTACAGATATTCTAAACACATTAAATAAGAGGTTGTAAGTTATGAGCAAAGCAAAAGTGGAGCATAAAAGCTTAACTTCATATTGTAATGTTGGCTCAACATAGCGTCATCCAACTCCGTGCCAATTCCAATCTCCCGCAGTTTGAGCAAAATTTCATTTTTATTTTATTCATTCTGCATGTTTCATTAATACTTGTCACGCCCTCCTTTGGTAGCTTCCGGATATTCTTTTCATTTTTAGCACCTCCAGCTACCTCCCATTGGTTTTACAACTTCAAAACATACCTCATGAAAAAATCAGGAGTTATCTGACATGTGTCCCCCTACCCGGATGGCATGCCAACACCAAAGGCCAGCATTGATTTTCTGTAAAGCAGGGCCGGATTAGCCCCCTTTAGGGCTCAGCTGCCTCAGCACGGCCGGAGGGGCTGCTATAAAGCTAATAATTAATTTAAACTGCCTGCTGGACTGTCGAAGGATTCACATTTGCAACACACCACCAACCGGTTGTGACTACGATTCTATAGAGAGGACGTGGCATTTATATCTCCAGCACGCTGGACAAAGATGTGCGGTCATGGTGTGTAACTTCACAAAACGACCTAGCAACGCACACCAACACTTATTTCTAGACAGTAGGGATGTAACAATATCAAATCTCATGAGCTCCAACCCAAATGATTCAAGAAAATCAGGAGCAACATGTACTGAACTTTCTACCACACTGACATGGAGTTAAACACAGCATCGTACCCCAAAAAGTTCAAAGTAATTCTGTACACTGAGCGACAAGCTTTGAAGCCACAATGTCCTCAGCATGGTCTTATCAAGAGCTCAGAGCCTGGTAGAGCAGTTCTAACACAAGGAGGTTAAGCTTTCTTAGACCTACACTTCTGTTTGATAGGTGATACATCTACTGAAATTATATACAGTGAAAAACTGTATTGGACATAACATGTAATTTTAGGGTCGTATACAGTTTTTGGAAGTATAAAATAACAATTTACAGTGAAAAAATATTTCACATTTAATGTTTTTTCGTTAAAATAGCTTTGTTTTTACTTAGTTTTTTGCTTATGAGTTGTGTACTTTAGTGTTGTATGTTACATCTAATGTTGTTAAATGAATGTTTATTGCATTATTTCTAAAGGTGCACAACAGATTTCAGTACTTCCATAGGTTGGTATATTAGTATTACACCAGTTAATGATTTTTTTTTTTCTGGAATCCATTTTTTCCATTTAAATTTTTCTAGACTCTGTTTAAAAGGTTAAATTACAAATATTAAATTAAAAAGCATGTCTGATTAATTGAAATCATGAAACATACACAATTTAACAGCAATTTATTAAAAGTTTAACAAAAATTATATTTTTAAGGCCCTATGAAATTAGTTTTTTTTTTTTTTATTAGTTTTTTTTGGGACCAAATTTCATTAATTTCCTGGATTCCATTTTAATGGCTTCATTAAATTTTAATAGTCAAAAGCAGTCTAATTAATTGATTTTATTCCAGAATTAATTTATTATTGTTTTACTTTATTTTATTTTTTTTTCCCCCAGAAATGCGGTGATATGCATTTACATTTTTGGTAAATAATTTCTAGTAAATTATTTTTATGGTAAATATTCCTTAAAAAAGTTTCTGTCACAGTTTCTTCAAGTTAAACCAAACTTTTATATTGACGGTTGCTGTAAAGACCTTTAAATTTATGTTCATATATGATATGACGATTTTCTCAAAAGAAATGGCAAAATGCTAACAAAGTGACTCTCAGAGCAGTTCTAGAATAACGTTTGTGTTCATATACTCTTATATTGAGGCGGCAGAAGCTGAAAACACTGTCACACGTGCCTCAGTATGTGTATAGTAAACGAAACCGCGTGTCTGCGTCATTCATTCATATAGAGAAATGCGCAAAACATGCAGGTTCATATTTACATAGTATTTTTGAGGCTTAATATTCAGACACTAGTCTTTATCGCTTTTAAAGTGATTTAAGTGCACTGACCCACTTTTGATTTATTCATCTAAAATTGGGCAAATTCTGTGACATTCCGTTTTATACAGTATTTTTTTTTTTGACTGGATTCCGCAATCTCGTCCGCGTTTTCAGAAAAAACAAACAACAAACAAAACAAACAAACAGATGCATGCAATTAAAATGGACTTTTATCCAATATTTGTGTGTGCTGTGTAGATTTATGCATAGTGTGTTCTTTATTGTGCATTTAGCTCATCAATATGCTAACAAGTCAAGACTCCGGTGAAGAACATTTCTCATGAAGTTACATGATCATTCGGATGCTGACTATGGAGGGTAGTAGGCGCATTCTATGAATATCCAATTCAGAAACATAACAGAAACAGACGGGCCACGTCACAGGTCTATGAAATCCCTTCCTTCCCTTCAGTGCCAGCGAGAGCTCTTGCAGAAGGTCCGGTAAAGGGATTTCACCTGAACCCCTTTATCTTATTGACGCAAACTCTCCTCAGATCAGACGCGTACTGCCGGTGTAGGGGCAGTCTAGGCTGTCTGTCTGAGAAAGTAGGCTCATGAGGATATCCCACCTCCTCCCTCTCTTCCAATGTTGGGCATTTTGATGCCTCACACTCTCAGTTCTGTAACGGACTCTGAAGACCAACAGACCCAGACACAAAAACACAACTCTTTCCTCAAGACCAAAGCAGTCTCAGAGCCGAAGGGGGAAAATGCCTTAAACATCACCAAATATCCAGATAATAGCAGACTCCTACCTGAGATGTAACTGAGATGTAAACAATGCCTGTTTACATTACATCGTAGGTGTTTGATGTGACATTGTTTTACATGACGAGTATGTGGTATATATGTAAAAGGCAATAAACTGTCAAAAAAAAAAATTCATTATAATTTAGCATTTTGAGCTGAACATGGCACTTTTCCATTTTTCTAAATTTATGCTCATGATCAATACTATTCAGTGCCATGTGACCCTGAACCACAAAACTATAAGGGTAATTTTTTTAATGTATTTAGAATTGTATTTACATTATCTGAAAGCTGAATAAATAAGCTTTGCATTAATGTATGGTTTGTTGGGATAGGAAAATATTTGTCCGAGATACAGATTTTGAATCAGAGGATGTAAAAAAAAAAATCTAAATATTGAGAAAATCGCCTTTAAAGTTGTCCAAATGAAGTTCAAACATAAGTTCATGCATATTACTCATAAAAAAATTAAGTTTTGATATATTTACAGTAGGAAATATCTTAATGGAACCCAATCTTTACATAATCTCCTAATGATTTTTGGCATAAAAGAAAAATCTATAATGTTGACCCATACAACATGTTTTGGCTATTGCTACAAATATTCCCTGCGCTACTTAAGACTGGTTTTGTGTTCCAGGGTCACATATGTTTGTATTTGTTGGCCATTAAAAATTTAAAGGCATTGCGTTATGTTGCGGTCGGTATGCTACAAAGATTATATCTGATTTCAATTATGCCACAGATTTATCAAACTGCCACAGACATAATTTAGTGACAATAAATCTTTTTTTATAATACAGCATTTTGCATGTCACAATGTATGATATGCAATAACGTCATAGCATGCTGACTGAATTTTAGATAAACAACTACATAATTTACAAAAAACTCACAAGTAATTGAAACATAATTTGTCAATTTAAATATGAAATGCAATGGTGTTTTTCCCCTGCACTGTTAAAGTAAATAAATACAAACAAACAAACTAATAAAAATACCAAACTAATTAGTTTCAGGGTTTAGGGGGGAAAAAAATACTTTTCAGTGTCTGAGAAAATAAAACTTTAGGTGTGATTAATTGCTGAGATTGAAATCAATTATCGTACCAAAAAAAAAAATCTAGCAGGTGTTAAAAATATGATGATATGAGTTGCTAACTGATTACTAGATCACAAAACGCCCCCTATACAATACACCCATTATTAAAAATGCTATTGGATAAACACACCCATTATTTTCCATACAATGTTCTTTAAGGACGCACATAGCTGTTACGTGCTTTAGCTGTGAAAAGCTGTAAGCGGCTCTGAAATGTGCTGGGGAAATGTGTTGCAGCTGTGTTCAAAATCTGCAGCAGCTGTTTAAACCCCTGTATGGTTTTGGTATGCTGGCCAAGAGAGAAAAAAAAAAAAGCTGGGATGGTACACGTTTGCAAAGCAAGCGATTTGGATAGTACCCTCTAGTTCATCACTCTCCAGGTGGCACACCACTGTTTAACAGAAATCATAACACTGAGGCTGATTTATTATTCTGGGCAGCATCTATCCGCAAACTGTTAGGGCAAATATTTTCTAATAACGACGAGCGTTCGGAGAAGTAAATTCCTAATGACAGGGTTCATAGTGTGTTTTATGGTGGCTGGACAAATTCACACAGCGTTAACATTTATCACAGCGCCCGGTTGAGGAACTGCCCCCTAAACTTCAAAACATAAGAAGGCGCTACAATCTTCTTTTAAAATCTTGGCAAGATAAAGCCAGCGTATCTTTCTTCGCTTTTCAGAACCGGCTCGCTAGGAGACACTGTGGGAGACAAAGTGTCATGGAGCAAGAGGATAGTACCGAGGGGGAATCCTTTGTTCCGTTTCCAAACAGCTAACCTCCTTTTTTTCCCCCCCTTTGGGAAACGTCCAGGGGGAAGTTAAAGTATGGCAGGCTCTTTTTTGTTTCAAAGCACTAATAAGTTCCATGCCTGCGAGTTGCTTACATCATTAATCAGCGAGATGGCTTTGCGTGATAAAGGACGTAAACTGGCAGCGAACCATGAACTAACACAGATTTTAACGTTGGGCCTGTCGCTCCGCACCCACATCGTACCAGCAGCCCAGATGCCAGGCGTCGCTCGTGCTCCGGAGCTCCGGTCGCAGGTCGTCCATGCATCAGCGCGGCGAAAACACCATTTTGCTAAACACGTTGGCGATGAATTAAACATCCTTCTTCATTAGCATGATGTTAAAGCCGCTCGTGGATTAAGTTTTGCGATAATCAATCAACGTGAACGAGAGCCTACATGCGAAGCGCTATCGACGGACCGCTTTCCAAAGCGAGGAGAGAATGATGTCGAACTCGTTTGTTTCTAAACATGTCAAAACAGAGGAAGGGAGTCAGGCATGTCTGCCATGCAGGGCCCCATCAGGTCAGGCTATAAAAATCCATCACCGGGTTTGTGCTCTGCTAAAGCGCTAAGGAAACATATTGTAGATTTTAAGAGCCTTTTTATTCAGCCAGACTGTGTACTAAAACTAATTGGATTTCTGTCAATGGAAAAATATATCCCTGGGAAGACTTTGAACTACATAACGCTGACGGTCCAACGGCCCATGAGGGACCGAGCCTTCCTCGGTGCCAAACGTGAGGGAGGAAAATTAAACCAACGGTCAACATAAAATATTAAAATAGCACGGTATCGAGTTTTTGAAAAATGATGTCAGGCTCACTCATTAGGTTCACCAACACAGTGAATTAAGCTACATTTAGTGGGTGATAATTGAAATCATAGCTGTAGTCATTACCGCTGACATGTCTCTAAATAATACCCTATAAATTTCCCCTCCGTTTTTTGGGGGGCTCAGTGACAGCTGGCAGGGCCTGAGAAAAATAAAGTACAGAAACTATTATTCTCCCCTGTGTGACCGGCCTTCCTATTCTCTCTTCCTTAAAGCCAATAAAACGTCAGCTTTTATTCTACCCCTCCAAAGTGCTGGCTGGATGTCAGCTATCCTCTCTAAAGCCCTGCCACAGAAAACTGAGGGCCTGTAAATCACTATGTCACAGGCACACCATCCGTCTTCGGGTATACAATAAAACAGGGATGCAGTTATAGAGAGAGAGACGCCCGTGCCCGATATATATTTAATTTGAACAAAAAGAGAACATAAAGACGTTCGCTTCCATTCAAGGCCGACGGTTTGAGATGCGGCGTACGGCGCGTCCGAACAGATATTTGGCGGATGGAAACGCTGATAATGATTTAAAGATAATTCTTTTGCCATCAGGCCTCTTTTGTCGCACCGTAACAGCGGAACTGTGATTTACGTGACGGTCGAGACTCGTAGAACAGAAAGACTTTCTGGCATTGGACATTTATTGGCATTTCCGATAGGCGCAGATGATATTGGAAAGCCACGTAAAATCATTTCGTACTTAACCGGATTTTTTTTCCGGAATAAACATCTACAACAATGAAGCCATTCATTTATTTGAGATGTCAGAGCAGCAGTCTTGAGAGCATTATTTCAAAACCAAAGTACACAAGTCAGCAGTCAGAACTGACATTTACAATCTAGGTGGTTTGTGAGATAAACACAGGGTGATTAGTGATCGTTTGACAAAGCGGAGACCTTTCCACCACTCAACACGGAACGTTCCTGGAAAGTTGAATCAGAAATGAGATTTAGAGACATCTTGTTATAACAACATGTACCAGAAAGCATCTTGAAAGCTTTTCGTATTTAGTGACTCCTTAAGCCTGCGGTTCAAGTCCAAAACACTAGCGTCAGTCTGTGCGTTCGTACCTGCACTTTAACTTTTGCCATCCAGACGGGACAGAAGGACAGACCTCTAAACGAATACCATATTGCTGCGGTTTGGCAGTGACATGTGGAAGAAAAATGTTTTTTATCAGATACAAGATTGTCATCTTAGCGAAATACAGAAAGCACGATTTGCCCGCAAGAACTTTTCAAAACTAATTTGGTAGGACTTGATGATGTTCCCCTCTCGCTGGCCGGACAGAACACGGTGCCTGTTTTGGCAGTCCGCAGAGATACTGCACATCAACTGGATTTTATTCTTCCTGGGGCAATTAAGTACAGCTCTGTTTATGCAAAGAGCAGGAAAAACTGCCATGCAAAAGAGACAAGGACGTGTGGCTGCTCAAGTCAAGGCCATCTGCATTAGAAACGGCTGGAAATACCAAGACGAGATGAGGGCTTCCTTTCCTGTTGCTGTTTAAAAAAAATAAAAAATAGCTGAATAGATAAATGATAACTGGAGGCAAATAGCACGTGAGAAAGGAGGTATGGCAAGCACACATGACATAGGTACACTGGACACAAACAACTGGAGGATCAAATACACTTTTTTTTTTTTTAGGAACGTGTGTAAATGTGTGTATACATGATGGTTGAAGCCGAACCACAATCGTCTAAATCCACAATTACCTAGGTCTGTTAGCATGACTTTTCAGTCAGACTCAAACATTTACGTGACATATTAAAAACACAAATTACTGCTTTAGTCTGACTAAACTTAAACTTTTAAAGTTTAAGTAAACATACTTGATGACTAACAGATAGCAATGCATAAATCATAATGATGCGGCTTACAGATCAGGCCCAAACACAAATACAGCGATGGTCTCACGCCATTCTTTGGTTAAGAAGAAATGCTCTCTTTCGTTTAAAGTCATGTTTGCTTTGACCTTAAAATAATTTCCTTTAGCATAACTGGGTCATATCTTCGCTGTGGAACAAAGACGCGCAGCCGGCGCACACTAAACTTATTCAAATTATCCATTAGCAAAGCAGCAAGCAACAAACATGTCAACTATAATGCATCCAAAATGGTTTCTCTGTATTCTCCCAATTTTGCCTGTCAGCTCATCCCCTCTTGAAGCAATCACAGAGGTACAAATTTGCTCGGAGAAATTAAATGAGATTTTATTGCTTCGTAGTTGATTTATAAGAGCGGCACGCTGAATGAAAATGCATAAATTCCATTTCTGCCACTTGCGCCCGTCTAACAAACGAGACAGGGCTAAAGGAACGCAGCATCCTCTTCTAATGCAAGCCAAACAGGCCGGGCCCTTCCCAAATATTAGTGCTAAATAAGCCTGATAGATCAGATATGGAAAATTCTCATTTCCACAAAAGCATCAATTTCCATACCCTCTGCGGGCTAAGTGATTTGACGACTTCATTTCGACAGTTTCTCCCTCGTACTCTTAACTGACATTTTATCTACATACTGGCACCGCCGCAGATTGAACACACCCGGAAGACAATGACAGGCCCTTCTACCGTTGTCACTTCTCATTTCGCCGAAGAGCGATGCGTTTTACTGGCTTATGCCAATAATAGCCCCATCAAAAAGGAGACTCCACCTTGCTCTGATGTTGAGGGAGCACTTCATGTCGCAGGCTCTCATTTGTCAATTAACAGGAGCCTTCTGGTGTTGGCGCGCGGGGGCTTGAAAGACAAAGTCTCGCCCGTGACGAATGAAGAGAGACAGATGAGTGAAGCATGAGCTGGAGTGTAATACTATAATGTGCTTTAGATATGAATATAAAACGACATTGCTGACAGTCCATACAAGGTTATATTTCATTTCTCGGTGTACCCAGCCACCGTACTTTGTCTTCTTTGTTCCGTTTTCATCAGACTACTTGCGTCTCATTGTGACAGGCTGTCTACATTTAAAGCAGCTCCATTTGAAAATGCAAGTTAGCATATTTGATTTGCCTTCAAGACATATACGCAGGTGAGCGCTGTTTTTTAATGCACTAACTCTTATGCATCTCAAATTTCAAGAGAACCAGAGTCCAGCTGTGCGGTTATGAGCGTCATTTTAAATTCCGTTGGATGTTAGCCTGTTACAATCAAGCTTTATACAACTTATAACGGTTTCTCTTTGAAATATATTCTCCTTGATTTGGCTGTTGGCTCATACATAAGGTGGCGTAATACGCCGAATCTGATGACAGACAGGCTGTCGGACCTCCTAGGCAGAAAGTGACACCGGAGGGAGGAATTCACGGCCGCTTCGTTCCTCTGCATGACTGAGGGCCATCATGTTTACCCCTCATCTGGACAGGACCAGACAAGACAATAACATTCCCTTTGCTTTCACCATCCACTCTGCACAAAGCCACGCATGTCTAGGACACTGGAGGGGACACTTTGACAGCAATCCCCGACCTGGGATTACTCCTCCTGTCTATGATCTAATACCTTTTCATGGCTAGTCTTGAGAAAGGTACCGTTTCACCTTCATACCGACTCAACGTTAAAACCTCACAAAAGGCAACTTGTGAAAGGTCTGATAAACTGAATGTGATTTTACATGCGTGTTCGCAGAGATTCTCTCTGACACCTCTCACATCAGGTAACGCAGCCCGCGAGTGCATGTAGTGGTTTTGGGCTGTGGTGCATCACTGTGATGACTAGGCCTGCTTACTGAACATCTAACTTCAATTTTGAGTTCTCAAAATAATAGCTCAAAAAATCATGACTGAACTTTTGACTTTACTAATTGATCTTGACAGAAAGCACATAAGGTATCATGATGTAATCCATAACATACCACAAAACATCTAGTGATACATTTTCATTAAATTTGGCAGTTTAAGATTTAGATGCATATTTTTTATATTTTAAATTACATATTTTTAAAATTTACTAATGGGTTAGTTCACACAAAGATACATTTGTATGTCATATTTACACATTTTCAGGTAATTCCAAAACTCTACACACTTCTTTCTCTTGAAAACACAATAGAATGGTCTTTCTTTGGGATGTATAAACACATACAGTAGTAGCAATGTTTTAAAGAGGAAGAAATAAAGGGATACCACATTTGAAAATGAAAACTGTCAGTTATTTTAATGCGTTTCGCATTTCTTAAAAGGTATGACTTTCTTTTATGAAACATAAAAGATGATATTTTGAAGAACAGTGGAATCCAAACAACACTGGAAACCATTGATTTCTATTAATTATGAAATTATGAGCAAATGATGACAGAAGTTTCATTTTTGATTTTTGGATGAAGCATCCCTTTGAAAGATGCCATCAAAGAGGGATTTACTTTGCAAACTGTCACTAAATAAGCAAATGAAATAATATCTAAAAATAATATCAACTAACGAGACACACGCATCCCGTATAAAATGCTCATCTCTGGATGACCCAAATTGTCTTGTGGCCGCCCTCAGGACAACAAAGGAACCTTTCCATCACTTTGTCATGTTCACATATTTAAGTCCTCATGCTAGAGGGCAGGATGTCTGTCTATTAACTTCTTACTGTGGGGTCTTTGTGTGAACATGGCAGAAGAAGCAGTGAAATCCTGACTGTAGGCCACATCCTCACTTTATTCTGATCACATGCCTCTTTATAAATTAAATTTCACACTGAATGCAACCCTAACCCCAACAAAGCATATGACCAAACCAGCTCCAGTAACAGAACCTTCTGTTCTGCTCAAAGGCTCTGTGATGTGGTAAACAAGAAAATGATTTAAGCGCCAGCTTTGGCATTTCTGTGTTTGATATACACATACAGATGTCAAAGAGAAAAGCTTTCTGCTGACATGTCCTGTTGCCAAAAATCATCTCTTATTGGCAGTTTGATTTGATTTGGCAGTTGAGTTGAGTTTCGATTGGAGTTATTCCAAAACAAGCGCACGTCACTACATCGGTAATGTAAATCCTGCAGTGTTTTAATGGCAAGACAATGAACACGACATTGTTCTAGAAGCATTGCCATTAATAGCCTATCGATGCTCCCAACTATTCTGGTAATTATCTTATACATAAAAAGCTATAAATGATTTGATGATAGCATAATGGCTCAGCAAAGGCAATAAACCACAGTGCAAGCGTTTCTATCTGTAGCAATGCTGCATATTTCACCTACTATGTGTATGGTGAAACTGTTAGGAAAGATTACGAAAGATACTGATGCAATAAAGAGCATTGCATTAAAGAACAAACATCAAGACAAACCACTAACTTTGTGAATAGACGGTGTAGATGTACTGATCTCCTCAGCCATAATCGAACAGCTGATCAAAAAGACAAAATGTAAATACCTAAATATCGACAATTCTGGGTTTTACAGCTTTCATCCAATACCAGGTCGCCAGTCACAAATGCTCATTAGGAATATTAATGCGCCGATAAGCGTACATTTATGTGCGACACATTGAAGCAGCACAGGATTTGGCAATTATTAATGTGACAGACTCCAGTGCAAAGCGAATCAATTAAATGGAAGAATCCACATTTTCAGCACAGATAACTGCCTCAAGACGACAATTTTCACATGACAAAAAGAGGCCCATTCAGAGTCCTTCAAGGCCTGACAGGTCAAGAAAAGAAGTCTGAAACAAAGGCACCTTATAACCATCATCTCCTCTCTTTTAGTTGTCAGATCAGCTTTGCTAGTCCTGCTGCTGAAATGGCATCCCCCTCCCCAGCTGCCACAAGGTGCTTCTTCATGTCCTGTCAAAGGAATCTTTTATTCTATTTGCTCAGCATTAACATGTCACATTTATTGATCAGGCTTTTTATCTGGCCACAGCATGGCACACCGCTACTGTACCCGCCGTTCTCTGATGTCTCAATGACAAGGCTGACGACGTAATGCACATAATGCATGTATTAAATTGCACTTAATGCAGAGGTGTGACTCTATGCGCGACAGGTAGATCGAGTCAGAGATGTTGTGTGCGGTTGGGATCCTGTCATTTATGGCAATGTTCTAGAATGTTTCACATGATAGAAACATCCCACAAGGACTTTCTCAACCAATTCGGGACTAAAATTACATATTTAACAGCTGAATATGACATGAATTCCCTAATGTGGCAGCACTGACGTAAACAATATAGCTGAACCAAACAAAACTCGCACATTTTCCTGATTATTGCTGCTGAAAATGGTCAATTATTGTCATGTTTTCGGCTGTACTAATCGGTTGGACCTGGACAAACAGCTGAAAGCCAAAAGTTGTAACAAATCAAGGAGACGAGTGCAAAAAACTGTCTGAGGAACAAAAGGCGTTTGTGGCTGGCCAAACTGAACCAGGATTTCCAGGTCAAGTATCTTGACAACATTTGTGTTTGTTCTTATTTCCAGTAAGTTAGGTGATATATTAAGTTAATATCTTTATTAATAATGCTTGAATGTATTTTTACCACTTATTAACTTTAGTTTCTCAAAATATTGCGCCCTTTTCTGATTACTAAGTTTTTCCCTATATGATTTAGCAGCTTTTTCCATGGTTTAGACAACATAAATTAGCAGAACAACGTATTCAGTAGTACATTAACAATGCAACCCATGCTGTTCACATCTGAGAATCGCCAATATGGCCGTGCATCCGGGTAACTGGCCAAACCGTGGCATAAGTGCAAACCCTCTCTGTCTTTCCAGAGAGGATAATAACCTATGGAAAAAAATGATGTATCTCCCTCCTCAGATCCATATGGGAATCCAGTGTGTGCATAATAGGTATCATGCTTGTCATTGCTGTCTGCCATCATCACGCCCTGTTAGGAGTTACACTCAGACACAAACAGTAACTTACCTCAGTTGGTTGAAGCTGAGATCTAATCTTCTTGCCACTTCTCCATATTTTGTTCCAAGAAAATCTGGAATGTCTTCCCAATCATGTCCAATGCAGGACACCTGCAACACAGAGTAAGAGATATCAGTTTTATTACACAGCTGGCACTTTGAATTATTGTTGTTTTAAAACTGACCTTCTTAAACATTATACTGATGGAGATAAGATTAAACATATGTTTGTTATGAAGCTGTCCATAAACGTGACCGCTAATATACAGTGGTGGCCAAAATTATTGGAATACTAGTATTTTCACCAGCTAAAAAATGGTTTTAAGCCAGTTATTTCTATCTTTTGCTATAATGTGTCTGTAGGACGTATCAGTTTACATATCCAAACATTAATTTTGCCATTAATTGTAATAATCCAGTGAGATTTTTATTTGCACTGCGCGTCTGACAATAGCCAGTGCTCCACACAGAGATCTGATCTCATCATCATACAGTCTGTCTGGAAGGATGTGAAGCAACAGAAACAGAAGAAACTGAGAAAGTCTAAATCCAGAGGAACTGTGGCAACATCTCCAAGATGCTTCAAGAGACCTACCTGCAAAGCTACATTAAAAAAACTATGTGCAAGCTGCTTTCAACACAAAGGATGGTCACACCAAATGTTGATTTAATTTAGTTAATAGAAGTTAACTGATAAAAAAAAAATCTATTTATGACATTATTTTTGACAGCATCCTCATTTTACAGCAAGTGCCTAAAACTTTTCACAGTACTGTAGCTTTGCAGGTAAGTTTCTTGGAAATATTAGAGATGTTGCCACAGTTCTTCTGGATTTAGTCTGTCTCAGTTTGTTCTGTTTCTTCATGTCTTTCCAGACAGACTGGATGATGATGATGATGATGAGATCAGATCTCTGTGGAGCACTGGTTGTCGTCAGTCTCCTTGTGCAAACAAAAATCTCACCGGTTTATAACAATTAATGGCAAAATGAATGTTTGGAAATGCAAACTGATATTTGCAATAGAGCAAAAGATAGAAATAACTGACTTAAAACTATTGTAGCTAGTGAGAATACTAGTGTTCTAATAATTCTGGCCACCACTGAATTCTGAAACCACTGACTATTATGTTAGTCAACAACTATCTAAGCAGTTTATGATACATTTTTGTAATCATATTTTTGACTAGAGTTGTCTCGTAACACAGAAAGCATATTTATATAAATACATCCTCTGTTCTGTCAATCTACATGACACTGAATGCTGACAAAAAACAAACAAACAAACAAACAAACGCACACATAGGGGCGTCTGGTTGAATACGTAATACAGGTCACAGGACAGCAAGTTTGCGGTATTTCACTTACCTGACTTCCATTCACTACAACCATTGACTCGTTGTATGCCATTGTACTCAAATGACAGTTCTGAAGCAAAGAAGAATCTTAACGAGGACCACCACAAACGTTTTTCAGCTCATACGACTGAAACGTGTTCTTTATGTTTTCGAAATAAACTTTTAAACTACGCTCCGAAAGAAGCTTTACTTCTTCCGCGTGCTCGTGTCAGCTGATCTAGGACGGAAGCACGCGCCACTGTTCAACTGTTCAAATCTGTTTCAGCTGGTCATAACGTCTTCCCGAGGATGTAACCATGAGTAGCATTGCTGCTAGCAATATAGACAGCTTTCGTTTATAAAGTAACAATTTTAATTACTGGAAGTTGGGGTGAATTTGCAAAGTATGTGTTTAAAGTGTTATGCAAACTCATATTTCACTGTATTATCATTTCGCTAATAACATTTAACTTCCATTTGTGTGTTCATATAATCGTTAAAGTTAAAATAACACGTTAAAGCTTTATTATCACTGTATGACAGGGCATGCAGAAAGAGAGACGCACAAAAGCAAAAGCTGTGGCTGGGAGCGCCATGACGTCACAGCGGATCCTCCCATAGGCGGAAGTTTTGGACGCGCAGACAGTGTGGAGACAAGTAGGATTTCTTATCTTATGCTGGCGGTAGCGCACGAACACTAGAATAATGTATTTACTTAGGCTGCTAAAGTGTGCTTCATAAGACGTCAATGGAAATCTATTTAAATGCTTTCTTTCTTTCTTTATAGAAAATAAAAGGATTGTGCCTGTAAATGTTCATACCTGTCGTAACGCATTGGAGCGCGTATGTGTAATTTCAGGTAAAGTGGTTCATTGTGGTCTCTTTTACCAAACTTAGTGATAGGCAGTGCTTTGTAATGCATGTTTAACTGGTGTTGAACTAATTTAAATATGATTATTTTTATACAGTAGATGCTTCGAAAGAAGGGAGGCGGACTAAGACGCTCTATACGCAAAATGAGCCGTTTTCATTTTTAAACAATTTGGGTTGGTTGAATTTCCACAGTGTGCTTATGTGAGTTTTTTCTGAACACTAAAAATATAATAAATACTGTGTTTTTATTGAAAGTGATTTTGTGTTGCTTACTTTGACTAAGCTGCTTTGCCCATCACTTAATGTCTGCAACCGTTTCAAATTTATTTGTAACTTGAGGGGGGAGAAAATGAGTGTGAAATGTGTTATTGTTTATTTTGATAAATCGTGATGTCCTGAACTTTGACTACACAGAATGTTTTGCACAAGTGTTTTCGGCTGCTTTAGGCAGCTCTGTAAATGACTATATTTAGTCATGCATAAACATGACGATATGAAATATATGAAAATACATTTGCATTTAAATAATATGAATTATGGGCCCCCCCAAAACTATGTTCCCATTTAAGGGTAATACCGAGTGTTTGGTATCTGGTTCAGAAGCTCATTCGTCATGCAGACAATAAAGAGAAATTTTTTGCCCGATGCTGGAAATTTATGGTTACCCTTCTCTGCCCTAATAACTCTCGCAGCGCTGACAGCTTGTGCAAAAAACAGTCACACATCTTTACATACTAAAGAAAGATCCTGCGTTCAGCTTGTTTAAAATGGCCGATATCAACACCAGCGTCTGTTTGAATGTGTGTTGTATTAGCAAAGGGAATAACACAGCAGTCTTCTCACTCTTTGCACTTTCAATAACATGTATAACTATGTAATGATAATGTAATACAAGTCGAGAATTTAAAGCTGGTTAATTGTAAAGGTTTTTCTATTTGTTTTAAATCGACAATTAAGGGTTTTCAAAATTTTGAACTAAACTACGTGCATGTCTTCGAGCAAGGCCTGTGTGTTATATGAGTAAATAATTCTAACTTTCTAAATATTAGAACACGCAAACTACATTAAAAAGCCAAATGCAATCAGTAAATATTGATTTTTAGAGAGAGAGAGAGAGTGTGTGTGTGTGTGTGTGTGTGTGTGTGTGTGTGTGTGTGTGTGTGTGTGTGTGTGTGTGTGTGTGTGTGTGTGTGTGTGTGTGTGTGTAAGAGAGAGAGAGAGTTAGAGAGATAGGATGAATAATTACCCACGCGTTTGTATAGGTTTATAGGCTTTTACAATAAAATTATTTATATTTTATTTTAAAAGTTAAATGTACTTGGAAAATTTGAGCAATGTTATTTTTATGAAGAAGAGGGGGTTGTGTTGTTTATAGCCTGGAGATTTAAATAAAACTGCGTTTTAGCAATTAATTGCAAAGTATGGCAAACCAGCAAACTTTATTGTTTGTCTCAGATCGGGGTTATCTGTTTCAGTGTGTCTGAGATAGTCTAACAAAATATACATTTCTTTCACGCTGATGACTGTCCACTCCAGGTTTTCTTGCTCTCCTAGATGACCTGTCAAGCGGATTACCGCAGAAAGAGATTAATGGTGGAGGCGGGTTGCAATAATAATCGTTTTGTTTGATGTGACAACTTTGATAGGCGTTGATTTACTTACAAACTGATAGGCTTTTAATTGAGCGCCTCCATCCAGTGAGAGATGAAAGGCAAAGCGCATTGAAAAGCTGCCCGATTGCCCCGGAGCCTCAATACTGATTAGCCGTCTCAGCGGTGAATAGTTCAAGGCATTTTAAACTTCTTTTCTCAAAGGTCTGACAGACCATTTCTCTTTCTTTTATGTCTTTTTGGGATTGTCAAATAAAATGAATAATTTTATTGTGTGTAAATAAAATTTAGTTGACATGAATGGAAAAACTGTCTGGACCTTTTTTTTATGATTATTGTATTCTAGTCTCTTTTAACATTCCAAGTGAGTTAAAGTTTTGTTGGTTTTTGCCCGAGGCAATGTGATACCAGTTCACATTTGTGCAAAACACATCGTGTCCGGAAAAACCTGAAACTGCATGTGAGACAAGGAAAATGTAATTTGAAGTAGCCATCATGTACACCTGTCTGAAACTTAGCCTCAGCATGTTTAAAACAGGTCTTACTGCTCATGCAGTCAGAAAATCGACTTGTTTCTTTATATTTCAGTATGTACTTGCAGAAGAAAATAAGTTGAAGCCAAATTAAAAACTAATTAAACAAATGATAATGAACGTAAAGTATGAAAAACAGGTAATTTAACAGCAAAATATTAGATTACAAGTTGTATAGCCTATAATACAAAAACAAAAACAAAAAAATCATTACTTGCTTCGTTGTTTTAGAACTTTTTTAGAAGTAAAATAATTATATGCCACATTCATTATGCATATTTAAATCGCCCCAAAACGTCGTCAAAAGTACTTCAGAAATAAAAACAAAACTCTTGTTTTATTTAGCAGCTGTATTCCTAGTATAGGATAAATGACCGGTGGTTGATTTTCTATTTCTGCCTCGATTGAAAATAGGCTAAACACGGGGAGTAGGTTCTTGTCTTACCGCAGGTTTTAAACAAGAAAAAACCTTTCCAAACCGAATAAAGCCGAGAAACTACATGCCCCTCAAATTAAGTGACTCTTCTCCGGGATGCTGCTTTTGCCCTTTTCTCCGTCACTCGCGGCACATAATCAGCTTCAAAAGCTGACGTGAAGTAAGAAAAGGATTGACATCGACTGACAAATAACTGATTGATTGCGGTCGAGCAGAATTGACAGTTGACGGAGGGGTGGGGATAGAAATAGAAGGGCGGTGTATATTATATTGAAAACATGTGACATTCACATCCCTCTATCACTGCATTGGTCTGCTCTTGTCAACGCTTGTCTGATTGGGGAATTCAAACACTACAAGTTGATCTTGTGTTTATGGTTTGGTGTTTTCAGACCTTCGCCTAAGGTAGGCGCGTAACAGAAAAAAGACTAAACGCACACAACATCATTGTAAAGCTTACAAAAAAATAAGTATTGCATCAAATAGTTAGCTCCTAAAATCTAGTCTTTCATATAAAGCGGTGTGTAGACTAATTAAAATGGAATACAAAAACGTTTAATTCTGTTTTTGTTGATTATAGTCAATAAAAGTGACGCTCAGCCTAATAAAAGGCATATAAAAAAAGTATGAGAGGGGATTATTTTTTTACACTTAGGTAATCTTTTTAAAAAAAGATGGCAAATCCAAGTTTTTCTACTCATGAAAATGAATAACGAGCAGTTTAAATCAGATTTCTTGACAGAGGCAGCGGCGTGCACGACAACCCACATATTGAGCCAAATCTCCTCCCCCAAGTTGTCAAAATAGAGGCGCTTGCAGAAGGAGGAACGTCACATCCCCTTGACCCTCCAATCACCTCGGGGTCCCATTTGATTGGAAGGCGGCAAGGGCTTTAATCTCGGACTAATTCAGCTGCTTTTGAAGTGAAAATTTCTACCAGTTCTTGGTTTGGGAGGACAAGCGCGCGGACCTACGGGAAGAACCAGAGCGCGCGCTATGCCTATGGTGTCACACGCGGCTCCGGATCTGCGATAACCTCGCACTCTGCTCCAGACGGATTATACTATTTATCTTTATTTCTGCTATTTGAGAGAAGATCGTGGCGTAGGTTTTATTTATGAATCTGATAAATGAAATACCAACAAAATACATGAGAATTGGGTCATGATCACATCGCCCTCTGCTTCTGCTTCAAGAAATAGTGATACTGATCTAGTCTGGGAAAGCAGCAGCAGCAGCTCTCGGAATAACAACTCCGCGGTCGTCAGCAAGCCTTTTCTCCATTCCGTTCCTCCTTCGGACCCTTTACGGCAAGCGAACCGACTTCCCATAAAGATTTTGAAAATGCTTACTGCACGCACAGGACACATTTTACACCCTGAATATCTTCAGCCATTGCCATCCACCCCGGTCAGTCCAATTGAGGTAAGATGCGAATCCGATGGTTTTTTTTTTAAGATGTTCGTGTATTTTATCAGTGCGAGTCCGCATTCTCTTTTTCTCGGTGAAATGACGGGACATTACGGGGATCTTGGATTAGACGTAGCGGAGTAGAGAGGTTAAAATTAATAAAACGTTTTAGTCAACATCGTATTTTAATTTAAACCAGTTTTCCCCTTTAATTCAGCTAATGTCGTAAACGCGCTTTTGGCGTAGAGTATTTATCATTTCAGCCCGTTTTGCGCGATGCGCACTTTCGTTTAAAAGGTTCAAATAGAAAAGACGAGTCGTTTAATGAAGTTTATTTGTTGTGTATTTTGACAAATGTGTTGTAATTAATGCGCTTGCACGCATTTGAGGTGTCTAAATCTTTTATTTTTATCTGTCCTCGCAGCTCGATGCCAAGAAAAGTCCTCTGGCTCTTCTTGCGCAAACATGCTCTCAGATCGGTAAACCGGACCCTCCACCCTCCTCCAAACTCTCCTCGGTAACATCAAACGGATCTAACGAGAAAGAGTCGAAATCTGGTCCTTTAAAACTGAGTGACATCGGTGTGGAAGACAAATCCAGCTTCAAGCCGTACTCAAAGCCATCGGATAAGAAGGACTCGTCTTCTGCGGTGTCGAACGGAGAGAAGTCTGGTTTCCGTGTGCCTAGCGCCACCTGCCAGCCGTTCACTCCCAGGACTGGCAGCCCGAATTCCAGCACTTCGGCTTCCCCGATGCCGTCAGATGGAAAGGGAGAGAGAGATGAAAAGAAAGAGTCTGACTGTAATAAAAACTGCACCTCAGATGGATCTGCACCGACCAGCATCAGCCACAGCCGGATAAGCGTGAGCTGTGCGGGAATTAACGTGGAAGTCAACCAGCACCAGGAAACCACATCAGGATCCAAAGCAGCGACGTCGGAGTCCTCATCTGTCACCTCTTCGTCCTCAGCCTCTGTCCTGGGGTCAGGACTTGTAGCCCCCGTATCTCCGTACAAACCTGGCCAGACTGTTTTTCCTCTGCCCCCGGCTGGCATGACGTACCCTGGAAGTTTAGCAGGGGCCTACGCTGGCTATCCGCAGCACTTCCTGCCCCACGGTGGAAGTCTGGTCAACGCACAGCTCGCCAGCTCGCTGGGCTGCAGTAAAGCTGGCTCAAGCCCCCTCGCCGGGGCGTCCCCTCCATCTATAATGTCTGCTAGCCTTTGTAGAGACCCTTATTGCTTGAGTTACCACTGTGCCAGCCACTTGGCCGGCGCGGCCGGAGCTTCCTGCACACACGACTCGGCGGCCGCGGCTGCCGCGTCCGCTTTGAAGTCCGGATATCCCCTCATGTACCCGACACACCCTTTGCACGGTGTTCACTCCTCGCCGCCATCTTTTGGTGGACACCCTTTGTACCCCTATGGCTTCATGCTGCCCAACGATCCTCTACCCCATGTGTGTAACTGGGTGTCAGCTAACGGACCTTGTGACAAGCGTTTCTCGTCCTCCGAAGAACTTCTTAACCACCTGCGGACGCACACCGCGTTCAACGGGACCGAAAAGTTGATATCGGGTTATCCCAGTTCATCATCGTTAGCTAGTGCTGCCGCTGCAGCTATGGCGTGCCATATGCACATGCCGCCCTCAGGAGCCCCTGGGAGCCCCGGGACACTGGCACTTAGGAGCCCGCATCACGCCTTAGGACTAAGCAGCCGCTATCACCCGTATTCAAAGAGTCCGTTGCCTACTCCCGGCGCACCGGTTCCGGTACCTGCCGCCACCGGTCCCTATTACTCTCCCTATGCACTGTACGGTCAAAGACTCACCACAGCATCAGCGCTTGGATACCAGTAAAAAAAAATACAAAACAGACTTTGTCCAAATTTATAGATTATAAAGATTGAAATATAAAGACTTTTATATCATCGCGCCACTGAAGGACTGGATCCGTGGACTCACTGTATTTATTTATGTCGGCTTAAAGCGGACGATAATACAAATGAAAATATTTGAGCAACTCAAAAGTGCATTACATTTGAACTGAACTCTGTAGATAACGTGAAACACATGTTAGAGTACTAATAAAATAGGGGTCTTCAGTTGGATGTTGATTTGGAATTGCTATGATTGTACTGTTCGTTATTATTTAATGTCTCATTGAAAAGAAGATAATTTACATGCATGTTTGTTTCTTAATTCCCAAACTGTCCACATGATTTGAAATTGCCGTTATTTTTCAGGTGTACACCACGGAGAGAGAATTGGTATTTTTTGTATGTATTCTGGAAAATAAGAAACAATTCTGTTCCATATTTCTGTCTTCAGTTTTCATTAACTTGACATCACCAAAACTGAGCTCAAACTAAATTTGGTCATTTAGGTATATTGATTTTGCCGTTTCAAATACAAACCATGTCATTTCCAAGGTTGCAGCCTTTCTCAGGTTTTACAGTTCTGCTTAATGATTCAACTGCGATTAAGAGTTCAAATTACGAATGCATTCGTCGGTGTCTGAGCGATTTTATTATTATTATTATTGTTTAATGGTTGACCAGCAGACAGCCTATATTCAATCAATGAAGCCAAAACACGTTTGAAGTAATTTCAGGCTAATTTTGTTACTCGTGCATTGAATTTTATTAATAAAAAATAGTTTATGAATACAAAAAAATAAATGTACAAATGGCAACTTTATTTCATACGGAACGGCGTTAAAAATAATTAATGGGACGTATCATCGTCTTTTATATTTTTTAAGAAACGAAATGCTTTCAGCATAACTTTTAGGTGAGTGACACAACCGGTGTTCGCTTTCTTATTCAGTTTCATAACAATATCATGTTGTCAGTCCATCATCTTCCCGTATATCGAATATTTATTTTATAAACGGCTCTGTTAAATTCTGAACGTGCATTTGTTGTTGAACAAGACTGTATTTTGTAATGCTAGGTTCATTTGCTGTAAGTTATATCTGCAGCCGTCAAAGCCTTATTGTGGACAATGAAATATGTTTGAGAAACGCTATAGCAGACAATATTGAGAGTGCTTTGTTTATATAAATATTATAGGAAACAGACTACAACGTTTTAAAAAAAAGGAATTACGAATGGCCCATATTTTAATAGTTTTATTGTGTTAACCTATTTGCTCTCACTCAATATCAGTTTTAAATCTGCTTTAAGTGAATTAACGAAAAATAATAATTATCAGTTTGTCGAAATGTTTGCACATAAAGGTAAAGTACACACTTTTGTCAAATATCATAGCAACGTATAACTGTCAGCAATATTTTAATTCAGTGAGCAAACGCAAACATTGTCATTAGACTAGACTTGTAAATCATACCGGTCATTTAATAAAACACTAGTTTCCAGCTAGGAAAAAAACAATGCAGTTTGTGTTTTATATTTAGGCCTATCAATATATAGTGTGTTTTATCCGTTGTCACCCAAATATTTTCTCGACAATTCCATTTTATTTGCGTACACATTTCAATGAAACACATTTTATGAAACTATAAATTTATATGAACGATTATAATTAGTTGAAAAACCGTGTAACCAAAAGGGGAAACAAAGAAAAAAATCTTTATTGAATGCTCCATTTAATAATAATAAGGAACTCCCAAAAAATAAAGAAGCCGTAAGGTCCAGGTCTGGGATAACGCATAAGGACAAAAATCAAATAAGCTACTTTGATATTTTGTTTGCTAGACCAATAATAAAAAACGTGTTTATTTTCTATTGCAGTAGTGCTTTTATATTGTTAAAGAAAATAATTATTTTTGACAAAATGGCCACTTTGCAATACAGCCTACGCAGGTAACCAACAAGGCAATATACTTACGAGAAAACCAACGAGTTTTAATCGCGTAAATTAACTACATTGGATATATAAAATTTAATAATATACCCTGCAATTTCAAATACAAAGTACAATTCGTCTCAGGACATTTTATGCGTTTTTTTCGTTAATCCCTCAAGCTTTATACGCGAAACAAACTGCACTAAGCTTATATACCGTTATTACAGGTGAAACAATGTTTCAGTTCAGTGAATATCCTGTGTAAATTATTTATTATTTATGTTTTTAAAGTATTTACATACTAAAACTATAAGTATAGTATAAAAAAAAAATGTTTTGATTTAGGGACAAATGACAATTAGCCCGGAATAGGAATGTTCAATAATATATAAATAAATGGACTACGTGAGTTTTATGAAGTAAAGCAGTAACTAATGACACAAGATTAATTAATGATTGTATTTACACTCCTAAAGCAGTTCATTAAAGATGGAAAACTTCACCCGCCCAGAAATGTCATAGACGCGGAGCAACTAGACCATGTTCTGGAGGCCCACACAAGCTTTAAACTGATGTAATGACGGTGAAAGAGAGCAATTTCCATTTTTACCCACATCATGGTGGCTGTGAGGAGGTCCCCGATGGAAAGCCATTCATCATGTGCCCCTCCTCCCGGGCCTGTCATCAGAGGAGCTAGCAGGCACATGTGTGCATAAATTACCCCGCTTGCCTTCTTCCACTGCTGTTCACTGTGGCTAAGGAGTATAAAGAGGAACAGAACTCCACTGCCTGCTAGTAAAGCATGACTTACACCACTGATCAGCCCTGAAATGAGCATGTTTATATGGGTGATAAATAAAGCGAATACCTTCCACAGTGGTCTCGAGTAAGGTGCCAGGCAACCGCAATCTGGAAAAGAGGACGATTGGAATGCCAGATTAACCTGTGACAACAACGGCTTGTTATAGGAGATGAATTTGAGTCCAAAGCCTAGTTTTCTGAGCGGAAACATTTCAGAGATCAACAACATGCGACATGACTTTTACGAAATTGAAAGCGTTGTTCTTTTAGGGCTCTACAAGACGCAGAGGTCCTCAAAAATACGCTTTACATTAAAGTATCAGATTCAAAGTTTTTTTTTTTTTTTGTCAATCATATAAGAACCGTTTATAAACAAAATAAAAGGTTAACATGTACGCTCCATTATAAAAGTTACTTTAGGCTATGCACGGCATGGTATAAACTATTTAAAAAAATGAAATAGCATTGTCAGATACTTTGATTTGCGTTATTGTATTTTTCGAAAATGTGTTTTTTTTTTTTTTTTTTTTTTTTTGGTCAAATCAAACCCAAAAACAGGAATTCTATTCTAAATAACATCTTTGTTGTTTAAAATTTTGTCTTTAAAAATATCTGATGAGTTTTAAATCAGAGGAACATATTTAAAAAGTAGGTTGATTTTTCCACATACTTAAAAAGTGTTTTTTTTTTAGTGTACTGTGTATGTGTAAAAAACTGATTTAATAAATTAAATAACTCTGAAGAAACACAATTAACACTAAATTAAATGTGACATGGAGACTGAAATATTTTTTTTTGTAAAACTAATACTACTTAATATTTTTGTTTAAATTACAACTTCAAAAAATCCTTTCTTTTTTTTTTACAGTGTGCTGGGACTCTCAACTGAACATGGTTAATAATTAACATGTGTACAGTGTACAGCCACACCTAAGGTTTCATGCCAGAGGTGCTAAAAAAACTAATTGCATTGGTAGAGATGCATGGCTGATTTATGGACCAAGCTGAGGAGGCTGTGCCAAGGTATGCTGACACACAAGGCCTTCCTGCTCTGAATCTAGCCTTTTACTGGAGCGGCTATAAACCCACTTACCACTGAAAGCTGGACTTTAGAAGACACCTGGATTGCCACCACTGACTCGCACCTCACTCTTTTATTAAATAGCACAAAATTACTACTGACACCAATGTAATTACTAGGCGTGTGATAAAATAAACAGACACGCTGTAGTCTGACATGGCAATCCTATGCTTTGAGCAACAGCTGTGTCAATATGAGAGTGCCACGCAAATGCTAAACTTCTAGACATAAGTCAGAGACAATTATGTCTCTCTCTCACCAGAGTGACTTGATTTATGGGATTATGGGATTGAGACAAAATCCTTTTTAGATGCGATAAGGGCGATTATCATTACAATCTTTTATAGGAGAAATATGCTTTTGGTTTGACAGTCTACAACAGGCCTTCTAGCTTTTACATAATGTTTAGAGCATTTAAAAACAGATTTAATTTCACCTTGGAAAGTACAAACTTTTTTTGTACAGCTCCTATAAATGTCTTCACCAAAAGGTGATCCGCTACGACACGTAACAGCCATCTTCAAGAGTGATTTATGTTGACACAGGAGGTGGAAATGACCACAGCTTTTGTGATTGCAGTAATGAAGCCATAAACCAAATAGCATGAAATGGAGCAGGAGCTCCGCGATTTAATCAGCTCATAAACAGATCCACTGCATCAAGCAAATGACGTTATTACCCATCTGAAGTAAATCTTGCTAATCTCCAGAGATAAAATCAACATCATCAATGGTCACATGTCATATTCATCAATGCTAAATCGTCCCCTTTTGACAGATTAATCCCGGCCGCGGCTCCCAGAGAGAGTGGTAATGGAGACCCAGGCAAACAATTCACTCATTGAACACGTCGGGCTCCTAGTATCGCTCAGCACTTACACACGCTCTCTCTCCCTCATTGATTTACAAATTCAAAGTGCTCATCAAGGTGAGATAGGCCCGAAGAAAAATGGCTTCCGTGACGGCTTGTCATTCAAAGGGCCTACGATGCGAGGCACCTTCTTGTGCTTTAAGTGCCTAATTGAGGTCATTTACGGCAGCTCTCGGGGCTCTGCTATCATATCTCAATGCCTGTTTCATTTGCACATTTTGGGGTTTTGACAAAGAATATTTTATGGAAATGAGACCATTCTCTGAGAATACTTAATGGGTTTTTTTCGTAAAGAGCCCAGTGATGGCTCGGATGTCTGTCGATGATAAATAGCTGAAGAGATTTCTAAGATGAGCTTGTAGTAGCGAGACCATGCGCTTGCAATGATCTGAGTCTCAGTGTCTTCATTTTGCTTGACCAAACTTCTGCAAGGTCATGCTAATTACAAAGGTCAAAAATATTTCAAAAAATGTCATCTTTAAGTAATGTTGCATGCAATGTACTGATAGTTTAATATCATAATCTGAATGTTGCTATTTATCTAGTAAGAAATTATTTGTTTAGAGTTAATGCATTTGGTATAAAGTTTAAACAAAACCTACATTTCAACTCACGTTTTATGGTATTGCTAGCGCCATCAACTGTTTGAGCAAGAGGAATGTTTTAAATGCTTATCATGCTTATTTGCAACTCTCTGTGATCCGTGAATGGTATATGCAGCTCATTCGTTTTCGTGGCGTTTTCCAGAACGTAAAGAATGCACTTGCGCGTTCTCACGAATACCGGTCCTTGAAAGACTGAATTCGGAGCGACTGGATGGCGTAGAACGCATTTATAGGAGTTTCACTTTGCTGTTGTTCAACTTACCATTACAGCACTGGACAGGATTTCGGAGGCGAACCACGACTTTAATAGCCTGGCGAGCCAGACTTACATCAAGATGTTTAGTCTGGAAACTCTCCATAGACTCGGCTTACTCCGAGGGGCGGGATAAACGGTTGTCTCTCAAAATCCCTATGCACGCAATAGGATAGCGCTTCAACCAATCAGAGCAACGAAGAAGGTGACGTAGTTGGTATAATTGGTATATTAAGCTTTTTCCGTATCCAGTCGGCAAAACTCCAAACACATCTTCCTTTTTTAAAAATGACTTAAGTGCCGTTCTTTGCTCGTTTCTTAAAGAAAAACTTAACTCCAAGTCCTCCAGAGTCGCGGCCAAAGCCGATTCGAAAGACCGCTGTTCGACAGCTGCAGCCGCCATTCTTTGTTTTTCAAGTGGCAGCCGTCGCAACTCTGTCGTCATATGTTAAGCCCGCCCCGCCTACTCTATACGCGTTGTGATTGGCCTGACCCAATTTGGGTTTTTGCAGCTAGAAGGTCTATTGAGAGTGTCTAGACCCACCTGGCTGCAAAATAATTTTTGCTGCCGCTAGGGTGCGTCTAGATTTCTAGGCTACGACTTTAACGCTTCCAGAAGAACGCAAGACACAACTAACATCACAACGCCGAGAAACACCACTCAATCACATCACGTGACTCGCTCTCATTCCATTCAAACCTAATTGGCGCCATCTTGCGTCTCGGTTATCGATTGTAGTAAAACTAGTTTAATAATATTTAGACTGCTCTAGTATTTTTAGACTAATTTACTATTAATGTATCTGTAATATTGTTGCAGTGTTCGTCTGCTTGCATTGTCGATTGTTCCATAAATTAGAATGAACCGTTTTTTCCTTAGTAAAAATATAGGCTGCAGGTAAAATGATAAGATAATGACTTAAATCAGATGTATGTTGCTCTCTCTATTTAAACACTATTGGCGCCATTTTGTGCCTCAGTTATCAATTATAGTAAAAACTAGTTTAGTATTAATTAAACTACTTTAGTATTATTAGACTAATTTAATATTCTTGCAGTGTCCTCTTTTTGCATTGTTGATTGTTACGTAAGATTGAACTATTTTTATTCATATTTATTTGAACTTATCTTTCCAGGGCTGGACAGGAATCGAATTTCAGAGGCGGATGATGAGTTAAAGGTATCCACAAGAAAAAGAAATGCATTCAAATCACATCGCGGATGTGATGGGAATATAGGGTGCAGGTAAAATTATCAGATAATGAGTTAATTTAATGTCTTAATATTTATTTACTCGAACTTACCCTTCCAGCACTGGACAGAAATCGAATTTCGGAAGCAGATGATAAGATGACAAGAATGTAAAACACAACGCATTCAAATCACATTGCGTGACTGCTCTCTCCTTTCATTCAAAAGCAACTGTCGCCATCTAGCGTCTCAGTTATCGACTGTTTTAAAAAATAAACCTAGTATTATTAAAAACTAGTTTAGCGTTAATTAGACTGCTTTAGTATTATTAGACTAATTTAGTATTACTATATCTGTAATATTGTTGTAGTGTTTGTCTTGCATTGTCGATTATATCATAAATGAAATAAACTTTTTTTCTTAGAGGAATATCAACTGCAGGTAAAATGATCACATAATGACTTAAATTAATTTTGTCTTAAGATTTATTTATTTGAACTTGCCGTTCCAGCACTGGACAAGAATCAAATTTTGGAGGCGGATGATGAGTCGAACGCGTCCACAAGAACGTAAAACACAACGCATTCAAATCACATTGTGTGACTCGCTCTGTCATTTCATTCAAAAGCAACTGGCGCCATCTAGCTTCTCAGTTATCGACTGTAGTAAAAACTAGTTTAGCATTAATTAGACTGCTTTAGTATTATTAGACTAATTTAGTATTACTATATCTGTAATATTGTTGTAGTGTTTGTCTTGCATTGTCGATTATATCATAAATGAAATAAACTTTTTTTCTTAGCGGAATATCAACTGCAGGTAAAATGATCACATAATGACTTAAATTAATTTTGTCTTAAGATTTATTTATTTGAACTTGCCGTTCCAGCACTGGACAAGAATCGAATTTTGAAGGCAGATGATGATTTTACAAGTACGTAAAACACAACGCATTCAAATCACATGGTGTGACTCACTCTCTAATTTCATTCAAACAAAACTGGCGCCATCTTGCGCCTTAGTTATCGATTGTAGTAAAAACTAGTTTAGTATTAATTAGACCACTTTAATAATACTAGACTAATTTAGTATTAATGTATCAGTAATATTGTCGTAGTGTTTGTCGTCTTGCATTGTCGATTATATTGTAAATTAAAAAAAATATTTTTTTTCTTAGCAAAACATAGGCAGCAGGTAAAATGATTAGATAATGACTTAAATCAGCTATATTTCTTAATATTTATTTATTTAAACTTACCGTTTCAGCACTGGACAGAAATTGAATTTCGGAAGCGGGTGAGTTGAATGCGTTCTTAAGGATGCAAAATAATGCAAAACGCTTTTAAATCACATCGCGTGATCCTTTCATCCAAATGCGACTGGCGCCATCTTGTGTCTAGTTTTGTCTTAGACTGCTTTAGTATTATAAGACTAATTTAGTATTGATATATATGTAATATTGTTGCAGTGTTTGTCTTCTTGCATTGTCGATTGTTCTGTAAATCAGAATTAACTATTTTTTTTTTATTTCTTTTTCTTTTTTTTAATTCTGTTAATTTTTTTCCACGATATAGTTTTTTTTTTCTTAGCAGTATATATTTGAACTTACCGTTCCAGCACTGGACAGGAATTGAATTTCGGAGACGGATGATGACTTAAATGCGTCCACAAGAACGTAAAACACAAAGCACAACGCAAATTTAAACAAAACAAATAAATTTAAATCACATCGCGTGACTCTCTTGTTTCATTCAAACGCAACTGACGCCATCTTGTGTCTCAGTTATTGGATTACAGTAAAAACTAGTTTAGTATTAATTTTATGCTACTCTTTTAGTATAATTAGACAAATTTATTAGGTTTAATAGATCTGTAATATTGTTGCAGTGCTCGTCTTCTTGCACTGTCGATTGCTTCGTAATTAAGAATGAACTATTTTTATAGTCTACAGGTATGATCAGATGAGGACTCTATGAATATTTTATGTCATAGTATTTATTTATTTAGTGAGTAGCTGTGTAATAAGCCGGATAATGTTGAGTAAGTTGATCATTTTCGCAAATAAAAACACTGACAGCTATATACATAGATATTATCTGCATGCAAAGTATAGTGTACAGTTTTTTGGAGGGTGTGGTGAAGATATTAATATTTGTTTCGGAATGATTCCGGGAAACTCTAGACGCTCTCGAACAGGAATGTAACAGCTCATTGAATCTGTTCTTTGCACTCATGCACATTGTCATTCTTGGGAGCACTTTTTTAAGCACACTTCTGATTATAATAAAATTACATGCCATGCTCTTTGTGAGGTTGTTAAAACATGTGCACAAAGCGATGAAAGTTCATTTTCTTGAGCAGACACTGAATAATATTAGCAACTGAATTTCCATTCAGGACGGATGCCATGACAGACCTAATGATGGACTGTCAACAGGCCTCGCTGGTGATGCTAATATCAGAGATGTTGTGAGGAATGATCTTTCTGATCCACTCAGATATATGCAGAATTGAAATTTCAACGTGTAAGACTAAAGTGATTTCTGACAGCTTTATCTGGCAAGTTGATACCAGACATTAAACTCGAACAAACAGTAGTATTTCTCAGGCAGTTCCGAATCCTGACTCTTGACCTCCCTTACGACACACGGCTTTTGTATGCTAACACTGCGTGTAATCAAAGGAAACAGTCTAGACAATATTTTTAAGCTTGTTTTCACTGAGCTGGTTATGATGCCTTTACCCATCACACGTTGCACAGAAATATTTGAAGATGCTGGCCGTGTTGAGCGCCGCACAGCCAAACTAATGGATCTGACCAAGAGACAAATGGGTCCAGACACGCAGCAACACAGCCTGAGGAAATATGGACCTTCACATCATTTTTATTGCTTTAATGCATTTTAGTGTTAACTGCAAAGTAGGAGCTCAAAATTACTCTCAGTCCTGCTTTGCTCGTGCCCTACAGACAAAGACGCAACTTGATGAAAATAACGCGCAGGCCACATGGGTGTTTTGCATGAAAATAAAGCAATTACCTTTGTGAAAAAGGACTGGATGAGTAGAGGAAGACTTAGATATGTTATTACTTATCTCATATCTTGTAATATAATTGGCAGAGCTCTGTGTGTGCAACCGGGAAGAAAATGTTAATGCATTCTTCCAACAATGCAATGAAAAGCAGTTACAATGCTTCCCGGGGCAAAGTATTATGCCTATTCAAAAGGTCGAATTTGCTTGAGTATATTAGTGCATGGAGTTGTGTTTGTAGGGAATAAGAAAGTGACACTTGATACATAACTGCACTTGGAGAAACACGAGGTGTAATTCATCAAAAAGCCAAAGGTCTATCAATCAAAAGTGTCATGACAACAAAATCATAGCGTACGCTGGCTTCGCCAAACTTTGAAACAAGCTGTTTTTAAATATCACTAAAAATACTGCCTGCGTCAATTCAATGTGTTCAGCAGCCGTCCGGAGTGAATTAGCATCGCATATCATATAATTACTGAATAAATGAGTGCACATTAAGGAATCATCTGGCAGTGGGATTCTTTTCCCCTACCATGCTTTTCGCCTCTGACTATCTTCCCGACAGTTTATTTCTCTCGGCTTACTGGGGGCAAACACCTGTGTCTCCTCTTAAAGCAGTCTGCTTCTGACAGGCTGTGTGGAGCTTCTCCCTTCGGCTCGGACACATCTGGTGGGAGATCACAACTCCAGCAGTGTCTCTATGTGCGCATCCATCAGCCCACAGCCATACGCTCACACGCATATGTATATGCTGTGGTCATATGCTCAACTTAATGTGGCAAAATATAAGATGAGCCAAAAGAATTAATTCATGACTGGCTATTGTACACCACTGCAATAGACATTAAAGGTGAAATGTGTTTTTCCACTGCTACTGGTTGACCAAACATTATATGTATATAATATATATATAATGTTTGGTCAACTAGTTTGAGGGTCAGTAAGTTGTCAGTAAGCTTACTGACCCAAAAATTTAGTCAGTTTTTTATATATATATTTATATAATTTTGTAAATATTTGTAAAAAAGAAGAAGAAAAAAAAAAAATATATATATATATATATATATATATATTAAATAACCCTCTTATGCTCACCAAGGCTGCAATTACCTAATCCAAATATAATATTATAATATTATATAATTTTTTAAAATAGGTATAATAATAATAATAATAATAATAATGAATTGTAAAATTAAAAACAATTTATTGAAGTTTAATAATAATAATTTACCAATTATAATTATTTTCTATTTTAATATATTTTAAAACATAATTTATTCCTGTGATGGCAAATCTCCAGTGTCACATGATTTTGAAGGATTTTTGATGAAAAAACTCATATTATATGTGTGTGTGTGTGTATATATATATATATATATATATATATATATACATACATACATACATATTTTGATATTTTCGTCAATTTGCTGAATAAAAGTGATAATTTCTTAAAAAATAAAATAAAATAAAAAAATACTTGACTCCAAACTTTTGAATGTTAGTGTATATAGACAAGGTTATTTATACTCACTTGATTTAAAGTGAACAGAAATGAAACAGTACTGCATTCTATGGAAGTAAAATTGTAATTGTGACTTTTTTTCTCAGAATTGTGGGATATAAACTCTCAATTGTGAGTTATAAAGTCAGAATTGCAAGATATAAACTCGCAATTCTGACTTTTTTCTCAGAATTACGTGATATAAACTCACAATTGCGAGTTATAAAGTCAGAAATTGCGAGTTTATATCTTGCAATTATGACTTATTTCTCAGAATTGTGAGTTTATGTCACAATTCTGAGAAAAAAGTCAGAATTGCGAGAGAAAAAAATCTTAATTGCTAACTACAAACTTATATTTGGGAGAAAAATTGAGAATTGCAAGAAAAAATATCTGGGGGGGGGGGGGTAATGCAGCCTTAGTGATTGGTTCTTCTTTCAAAATCATTAAAATATCCCCAAACTTTTGAGCGTCAGTCTAGAACCTGTTTGAAAACAGTCAGGCAGGCAAATTATTTATAAATTAAATATGTCTGAGCTACATTTGGCAGCTTTTTACGCTATCCATCGGAGCGCTTGAAAAATGACCTGAAGTGAGTACATGGTATCTGTCCTCCATACATCATCCACATGTCTCGCTCACAGGGGGAGGTGGTGGAGTCTCCACCTGCTATGGTATCCTTGACCCCGCTCACCCCGCGTACTTCAGCGTGGAACTCAGAGGATGTCTGTGTACCATGACCTCCCACAGATAGCTGCCGCCTCTCTGAAGAGTACAGCCACAATTCATAGGCACTCAATGCAGTCATCTGCAGCTGCATGCCATATGGAGCTGGGTCTGGAAGTTTCTATTGCTGCTCAAGTGGGCATATGTGGGCATATAAAACCTAGAAGTAGTGAAAAGAATGTATTATGGGGTATCTGTGTAGTTTGAGGTTTATATAGGATCTTATTGCCAGAACTCACATTTTAGATTAAGAATTAAAAGATTAGTTTACTTCCAGAATAAAAAATTTACACATCCCCATGTCATCCAAGATGTTCATGTCTTTCTTTCTTCAGCTGAAAAGAAATTAAAGGGTTAGTTTACCCAAAAATGAAAATTAGCCCATTATTTACTCATCCTCAAGCCATCCTAGGTGTATATGACTTCCTTCTTTGAGGCGGATGTAATCAGAGTTATATTAAAAATCTCCTTTGCTTCTTTAAGCTTTATAATACAACGGGGTTTTTTTTCTTCATAAGTCCAAAACAAGTCCAGTAAAGCACATCCGTCCATAATAAAAAGTGCCTCACACGGCTCCGGGGGGTGAATAAAGGTCTCCTGTAGCAAATCAATGTGTTTTTGTACAAAAATATATCATATTTAAAACATAATAATCACTTCAGTCTAGCTTGCATATATACCTGTGAGTCTCGTGAAAACCAACATTTATTTACAGGAGCAAAGAAAGCTTTTCTGACTTTAGCAAAGAAAAAGCCAGTCTCCTCTTGGCTTATATCGAAATTCTCCGACATTTTTCTTTACAAATCCTTGTTCTGTACTTCTAATGCATGACCATGTACAACTGTTGGCGCAAGCTAGATTAAAGTGATTATTACGTTTTAAATATGGATTTTTTTCTTACAAAAACACATTGATTCATTACAGGAGGCCTTTATTCACCCCCTGGAGCCATGTGGAGCACTTTTTATTAGGAATGTATGTGCTTTATTTGACTTGTTTTGGACTGATGAAGAGAAACACCCACCCATTGCATTATAAAGTTTGAAGGAGCCAGAACAATTTTTAATATAACTTTGATTGCATTCGTCTGAAAGAAGGAAGTTATATACACCTACACAGTAAAAAAAAAAAAAAAAGTAGTTTCAACTTAAAGAAGTGTTTGTGCTGCCTTAAAATTGTAAGTTTAGACATGAACTTAAACATGAAATGTTAAGTTGTACTACATGAAAACATGGATATTTGAGTTGAGTAAACTTAAAATTTTAAGGCAGCACGAACACTTACTTTTTTAAGTTGAAAACACTTTTTTAAGTTGTTTTTTTTTTTTTACAGGATGCCTTGAGGGTGAGTAAATAATGGGCTATTTTTTATTTTTGGGTGAACTAAACCTTTAAGTTTTTTGAGGAAAATATTCCAGGATTTTTCTCCATATAGTGGACTTCAATGGGGATGAACAGGTGGAAGGTCCAAATTGCAGTTTCGATGCAGCTTCAAAGGGCTCTACATGACCCCAGCTGAGAAACAATTTTTATTTTTTTAAGAGTTTTGACTTTGACTTTTTTAAAGAGTCTGATGTAACAAAACGATCGGTTATTTTCTAAAAAAATTAACATTTATGTACCTTTTAACCACAAATGCTCGTCTTGCACTAGCACTATTTACGCATTACGTAATCATGTTGGAAAGATCACACGTGGTTAGTTCCTCATCTGTGTACTTTGGTTCAAAAAGTTAGGGTAGGGCAAAAAACTCCATCTCAACTTCAAAATCATTCATGATTATGTAATGCGTGAGGTTGAGCTAGTGTAAGATGAGCATTTGTGGTTAAAAATTATATAAATTTTAATTTTTTTGGGGGAAAAAGACTGATCGTTTCATTAGATAAGACCCTTAACTCTCAGCTGGGATTTTGTAGAGCTCTTTGAAGCTGCCTTGAAACTGCAGTTTGGACCTTCAACCCATTGATCCCCACTGAAGTCCACTTTATGGAGAAAAATCCTGGAATGTTTTCCTCAAAAACCTTAATTTCTTTTCGACTGAAGAAAGAAAGACATCTTGATGACTTGGGGGTGAGTAAATTAGCAGGAAATATTTATTCTGGAAGTGATCTTATCCTGTAAATTTGGAAAAGAGTAAATAAGGAGGTGATGTGGGGGCATAATAGCTCCTCCTATAGGCAAAGTCCATTTTTTTCGGTGCTCCCAGAGCACATTAGCGTTTAGGCAATCTAATAAAAGAAGCGAAAGAAGAAACATATATTTGTTAATTCAAGTCTCATGAATCATTTTAATCTAGTTACACAGCCACGCGCTTTTTTTCAATTTGAAACCACGTCAATCTTACATCATATGTCTAGAGTTATTATTTTGCATTTGCAGTGGCACAGATTTGAAAAATGTCCAAAGACAAATTCCTATTTTGACAAGCATCACATTTCCCCCTATGGGTGGGTGGAAAAGATTGATGGGCTGTCACTCAAATGGAGCGGATGATGACAGGTTGTCATGTTGAGGCGTTGACATGGTACGGGAATAAATCAGAGCAAATTATAAATGTAATATTTGAACACTCACGATAAGAGAGAATAATATTCGTGCAGTGTAATGTTTGGTTCTGCTGCTTATAATTTAATATTTAATTTAATGCAAATTTAATGAGGCCTCTCCTGTGTTAATGTCACATATACTCTGTCTCCGCTTTAGTCTTCATCCGCTTTGAGCTGAACAGATTTTTCCTTTAAGGTGCACGCAGGACCCTTTCAAGTGTCATTCCCACCAAGCCCAAAAAGTACAATGACATCCGTACCTTGTAATGCGGGCCGAGGCACAATGAAGCATGCCAATAACCTTCAGCAGAAAAAGCCTCCACGGAGAGCACGCGTAGCACTCCAAGGAAGATCATTCATAATTAGTCTTGACGAATTACTTGTGACAGAACAGTAAAATGCAGAGAGGTTTTAGCTGGCCTCTGGCTTTTAGCATGTAATGCACTCAATGTTAACAGTGCGCGCGTTTGCCCTGTATACGTGTTTCGCTAAATATAAGTGATGGATGGGACAAGCTCTCTAATTTGCTGCATTCCACTAAATAATTTACTAGAATATGCTTTTCCAGAAGCATGACTGTTTTCTGTGGAGTGTATTGGGTGTTAAAGTGTCCTGGAGGCAGGGTCAGGTTGAAAAGGTGGACTTCAAATGTGATTAATAATCTGTCCCGCAGCTCGCAAACACAGTAGCCTACGTATCGCTAATTACAAAGATGAAAACCCAAATACATGTGAGCGTGGAGATTCAAAGGTAATAAGATATGTCTGATGTAGCATACGATACGAAAAAAATATCTCTTTTAATATTTGATGCATGATTTACCTTCAACGTTCACAAGGGAGCGGTATAATAAAATATTAATGCGGTTGTTTTCCGTGAATGTTTGTTTTTGTCAGTCTAACGCCGGTTCAAAGAAAAATATGGTCACTTCACAGTAGGACTCCGCTGTTTGCTCGGTAAATAAAGCCATTTTATATTTTTCATTTGTACTGTACTTCATAGGCTTGTAAGTCAAAAGCCGCTGTTGTATCTAATGGCATATATTCTCGGCTAATATTTAACCTCACTAGGTAGGAGTTGTGTTGTGAGGAATGGCTTGTGGTAACAGGCAAAGTGAATCACCAGGTGATCATAAACACATTAGTCAGTGGAAAGGCACACCTGCTAGACTGTTGAGTAGATTGACCCGCTAGGGCTGCCTTTCATGTTTTTTTCTCATCACATTGTCATAAGCAGACTTCCTTTCAGTTCCTTGCTAACAGGGTTAGTTCTCAGAACTTTGGCTAGCGTTCTGGTAAGGTTCTTCCAATAATGTGTTATCTGGTTTTTAAAGGAATACTTCATGCAAAAAGAATATTTGCCTATAATTTACTCACCTACAGGCCATCTGAGATGTACATTTATTCTTCATCAGAGCACTACATCACTTGCTCACCAATGGATTCACTTGTGAATGGGTGCCGTCAGAATGAGAGTCCAAACATCTCATAAAAGCATCACAATAATCCACAAGTAATCCAGTCCAGTCTATCAGTTAATGTCTTAAAGAAATAGTTTACCCCAAAAAGGAAAAATACCCCATGATTTACTTACTCTCAAGCGATCCTAGGTGTATCTGACTTTCTTCTATTCAGATGAATCCAGTCAGAGTTATATTAAAAAATATCCTGGCTCTTCCAAGCTTTATAATTGCAGTGAATGACTGTTGAGATTTTGAAGCAAAATAAAGTGAGTCCATCCATCATGAAAAGTACTCCACACGGCTCCAGAGGGTAAATAAAGTCCTTCTGAAGTGAACTGATGTGTTTGTGTAAGAAAAATATCCATATTTGAAACTTTATAAACCTAGCTTCTGTTTACGAGAGAGTGGCGTTCCAGCGGATGACGTAGGATGTAGGGTAGTGCCCTATGAAATTTGTTTTATTTTTTCCCAAATTCCGTTTTTTTTTTTTTTTTTTATTATTCTTTTCCATTTAATTTTTTTGAATTGTGTTTTGTTTTGTTTTTTATTTATATTTTTCTGGATTCCGTTTTTTTTTTCTTGTCATTTTAATGTTTTTGGACTCCTTTTTAATGTTTAAATGAAATTGTATTCATCAAAATGCATGTCTAATTAATTCAAATCATAAACCTTAACTTAATTTCACATCAATTTATTAAAAGTTTAACAAAAATTACATGTTTATGGCCCTATGAAATGTTTTATTTTTTTCACCATATATTTTATTGTTACCAACTTGTGTGTTTTAGCATGTCTAATTATTTGAATGCATAAAAACAACTTAATTTATTCAAATTTATTCTCAAAATAGCCTTTTGTCCTCAGAAATTCTGTGTTGTGTATTTTAAATTCTTCTGGTTATCAAATGAAGGCATACAACATAAATTTAATTTATCTTTTAATCATTGAAAATTATACAAACTTTATTTTTTTTGATTTACTATTAAAAATAACAAATGAAAGAAATGTTGTGTGATTATTCCTTAAAAAATAAAATTGTAATAATTTTATTATTAGTAATAGTAGTAGTATGTACATTATACTTAACAATAGTAATATATCTGTGGCAGAATGTCTTCAAGTTAAACCAAACTTTTATTTTGACGGGTTGCCGTGAATACCTTTCAACTTCTGTTTGTGTATGATATGATGCTAGTTTTACTCAGTAAAATGCTCACAAAGTGATGCTCAGAGTAGTTCTGGAGATGATGCTCATGTATTTATGTCCTCATTTAACAAGACGACAGACGTTGAAATCATCGCAAGTGTAATGCGGGCTTCAGTAGGTGTGTAGTAAAACGAAACCATGTGTCTGCGTCATTCATTCATACCGAGACAAGCAGAACATGCCAGATTCATATTTAAATAGATATTTACAAAATACGGTTTATGTAAATATTTAATTTTTTCTTACACAAACTTATCAACTTCAACTATCGGAAGCCTTTATTAACCCCCTAAAGCCATGTGGAGTACTTTTTATAATGAATTGATGCACTTTATTAGACTTCAAAGTAGGGATGCAGAAATATAAATAAATATCAAGGAAGGAATCTTATTTCACTATTTGGTGTATCTGCAGAATTTTTACATATCAATTTAAGGCAATTTATAAATCGAGTATATGATTTATTATATTTATTTAAAACATAAATATTACTGTCTTAATTGTTTAGTATTTTAGAAGGCACATTAACTTCCTTCACATTTACAACTCTATGTGTTTGCTGCATAAAAACATAGGTCGATAATTGCAATCATTTGACCATAAACAGCTGAAAAAATGTGGAAATAAAAATTCATTCTCTGTCACGAGGGGGCGCTTTAGGAGCGCTGAAATACTACAGTTTCCCTAGTAACGGCTGTACACAAAGCAGCGTTAATGCAGTTTTATCAGGCATAAAATGAAAATGCCAACAACACGTTTCTGAGGACAGTTGGCTTCCTTCAGATACATTCATATAAAGGCATCAGTGCCGCGTTTTGACTTTGAAACCTGCAGTGCGCATATTTATTCAATGACATCATTGCCTTCTGAAGTTTAATCCAGCCCTATCGCCATTCTCGTCTTTCCGTCCCCAAATGTAAGACCTCCTAAATTATAATTAAGACTTTTCTTATACTATTTAACATATTTAAAACTTTTTATGGCCTTAAATTTGATACCAAATTGAGGAGTTTAAGGACCTGCAGGAGCCCTCTACTTTACGATAGCCTGTCGGGCAGGCCGGTGAAACATCTTGGTAGCTCGACTGGAAAATACAATAGCCCCGGGACGTCGGGCTAGCGATTTTGCGAGCCCTGTAATATATACATATATATCCGAGTCCTGATCGGGAGGTAACGTCCGATTCCGATCGAGTCTGAAACCACGTGATCGGGCCCGATTTGTGATCAGATCGGGACATCCCTACTTCAAAGTCTCAACAGCCATTCACTGCCATTATAAAGCTTGAACAAGCCAGGACATTTTTTTAATATAACACTGATTGT
Organism: Garra rufa; assembly: GCF_049309525.1. Taxonomy (NCBI): domain Eukaryota; kingdom Metazoa; phylum Chordata; class Actinopteri; order Cypriniformes; family Cyprinidae; genus Garra; species Garra rufa. Next base: position 34,454,581 of record NC_133362.1, on the reverse strand, counting down.
ATTCGTCTGAAAGAATAAAGTCATATACACCTTGATGGTTTGAGGGTGAGTAAATCATGGGGTAATTTGCATTTCTTGGGTGAACTGTCCCTTTAAGAAGCAAAACGCTACACTTTTTTTTTTTTTTTAAGAGTTCAAAATATCATTAAGGCATTTTAACTTTAAACCATTGCTTAATCCAAGTCCATAATCAAATTTAATGCTTCTTCCAGTGAAAAAGTCCATCATATAACAAAAAAAAAAAAGTTTTTTAAATATTTCCAAAACTGGACGTTTAAGAGGACATTCTGAAATAACCTAATGGGGACATTTAAGAATAGTAAAACATTCTTAAAATATATTGTTGTTGGCTGGGTTCAATTGGAGATATATTATAAATGAATGGGGGAGAATATGTCTGTGTTATGTTAGCACAGTGCATTCTGTGCATTGAAAAAAAAAATTCAATGTTTTTAAATGTCATTTTGCTCTACTAGTGTTGCTTAAACTGTGTCCAGATACATTTATAATTCTGAATGGCCCCCACTGAGTAAAATCATGAATACACTGATTGTGTTCCTGTTTTCTATGCACACTCAAGCAGACTCTTAACTGAAGTAACACTTACGCTCAAACTGAATATTGCTATTCAGAATACAGACGGCACAATGAAATAGCTATTTTTAATAGACTGTTTAAGAAGTAAATTACATATGTCACATTTTTAGTGTTCAGAATAAAATGTGTAGGGTAAGTCTGTAAAAGTCAAAAACATTTCATCTTACATTGCAGATGCTCCAGTAGATATATCTGCCTAGCCTACAGCGAATATTTTTTTTTTATCATCCATTGCAGGTTAGCGGTCAACATTTTCGAAATACTTTTAGCTTGTAAACAGTAACTTTCACACTGTGCAGTGCCTTTCTAAGGGATCCTAACCAATGTTGTCAAAACATAAACATACTGTGATTTGTTACATCTCTTATATAAACCTCTCAGTGGATAGCACTCCTTCAGCATTCCTGAACAACTACTATTGACCAACATCACTGTTCTTACTTGATGAACTGCTGAAACCTGAAAATGCAAAGTCTTATGGCACAATTAATGAATATAGCACCAATGTTGGAGACAGTTAGTGTTAGCTCTTTTTCAAAGGGAAAGGAGCCAATAAGGGTTTTTTTCAGCTATGAGAGTACCATTTACAAGCAGTCGTGCTGGGAGAAGGCTGCAAACTGTGGACTCATTAATCGGCCCCATCCACAGGGCACCAGATGCTCAGCACGCTAGACGACCATCAAATACTTCTGAGACAGACATCAGCTCATCTAACATGATGGATACTATGTCTAGCTACTCATCGGTCTATGTTTTAAAAATACACTCAAGTGTAGAATTTTTTTTAAAATGACACATAAATGGACACTAAATAATTGAATGTATTTGTAATTAAATGTAATTAAAATTACTATGTAAAATTAAAATGTATATGTAATTAAAATTACTGTAATGAGCAAGTTTATTTTGTTTAAAAGTGAATAATAAAAATTTGTATTTTGTAAAGTCAATTTAGATAATTTGTATATTTACATAACAAAATAAATTTAGTTTATCGTCATATTTTGTAATAATAATATAAAAATAATTCATAATAATATTGATAATAACAAAATAGTATTATTATTAATGTATATATGTATTTATAATATACTTGTTATAATTAATAATAATAAAATATTATTATTATTATTATTATTATTATTATTATTATTCATACTACTACTACTATTATTACTATTATTATTATTATAAATGTATTTTTAACATTCTGTATCTTTGCTAAACACTGGAATGTCCAATTCTGCATCAAATTCCAAATGTATATATTTATATAACAAACAAATATAGTTTTTAATCACATTGTTTATAATAATAATAATAAATTGAAAAATACTGATCGTCTATATTTTTAAAATATGCTCAAGTGTAGATTTTAGTTGTTTTTTGATAGCATGACACATAAATGGACACTTTCGTAATAAAATGACTGTCATGAGCAAGTTTATTTGGTAGAAAGTGAATAATAAAAATGTGCATTATTTATTGACACTATAAAATTTATTTTAACATGTCAGTTTACATCATTTGTATATTTACATAACAAAATAAATGTAGTTTTGCATCAAATTTTGTAATAATAATATAAAAACAAATAAAAATACTATTAATAATAAATAATAATACTATTAATAATTAATAACAATAAAATACTATTATTATTAATGTATATCTGTATTTAAATTACTATTAATATTTAATACTAACAAAATATTATTAGTATTATTATTATTTAATATTTTGTAAAATTTGTATGTCAATTTACATAATTTGTATATTTACACCACAAAATTAATTTTGTTTGTCATATTTAATAATAATGATAATAATAATATAAAAATAATTAATAACACTATATTAATAATAAATAATAATTAATAAAAATAAAATAATATTATTAATAATGTATATCTGTATTTATAAAATACTATTAATAATAATAATTATTATTATTGTTAATAATGTATATAATATTTTAAAAATATTAATAATTAATAATAACAAAATACTACTACTATTATTATTATTATTATTATTATTATTAATGTATATTTGTATTTTTAAAATATTAATAATTAATACTAACAAATTATTATTATTATTATTATTATTTTGTAAATTTTGTGTCAATTTACATAATTTGTTTATTTACATAACAAAATAAATGTTGTTTATCATTATTTATAATAATAATAATAATGATAACAATAATATAAAATAATTAATACCACTATATTATTAATAAATAATATTAAAATTAAAAATTAATAATAAAATAATATATTTAATAATGTATATCTGTATTTATAAAATAATAATAATAATAATAATTATTATTATTATTATTATTACTACTAATGTATACGAGTATTTAAAAAAAATTAATAATTAATACTAACAAAATGCTACTACTACTACTACTACTACTATTATTATTATTAATGTATATTATAGCTGTATTTTTAAAATATTAATAATTAATAGTAACAAAATACTACTACTACTATTTTTTATTATCATTATTACTTATGTATACCTGTATTTTTAAAATACCATTAATAATAATAATAATAATAATAATAATAAAATATTATTATAATTACTATTATTATTATTATTATTAATGTATATATGTATTTTTAAAATAGTATTAATAATTAATAAAAACAATTTATGATTTTTAATTATTATTTTATCTATTTTTGCTAAGCACTGGAATTTCCAATTCTGCATCAAATTCCTCATATGTCTGCAGCCAAGGGAAAAAAATAATTATACTAATACTATATATTTGTTTGTTTTAATTTTAGTATTTATATACCAATAAATGTTATTTCTAATCATAATATTTCTAATTATAATAAAAAGAAATAATAAATTGAATAATAATAATAATAATAATAATAATAATAATAATAATAATAATATATTTCTGTTGTTGTTGCTGCTGTGTTATATCTTTCTTTCTTCCTTTTAGTTTTTTTAAATCTGTATCCTGAATTTTTGTTATTGGAATTTTCAATTCTGTTTCCCCCCCCCAAAAAATATGAATCTTATTTTAACAAAATAAACAAACTAAATAACCCTGAACTACAAAATATCTTATGTTGCTGGCATTCCTCTGGCATGGAGCTGGCCCTGTTTCTTCATATTCCATTGTATAGTGTGATGTATAACAGTGTCAGCGCATGCTAGAATATGTTAACACCACTCATGAATTACGGCTACACAGTCTCATTTAACGAGTTACCAGTGTTTCTCATGTAGCACATTTAGTCAGACTTAATAATGTGACTATCCTTGATGAAGTTATCAAAAACAAATCATTTGACTCGTTTATCACTGGGTCACGGTGCAAACAGCAATGAGGTATACTTACATTACACAATGTCATTCTAAGCCTGTAGCCAAGGGGGGTAATACATGTTTAATGATATGCAAACTATGGCAATGATGCATGTCTTTCATGTGTCCCACTAAATGCTCTGCACTAACAGCCATAGAAAAACACTCATAAATCCAGCACATTGTTTGCAGGAACCTTTGAGTGCTGTAAGCTATTTTATAAGAAATTTAAAGGAGAAGTTCACTTACAGAACAAAAATTTAAAGATAATTTACTCACCCCTTTGTCATCAAAGATGTTCATGTCTTTCTTTCTTCAGTCGTAAAGAAATTATGGTTTTTGAGGAAGACATTTCAGGAATGTTTTCCATATTGTGGACTTCTATGGTGCCTGTGTGTTTGAATGTCCAAAATGCAGTTTAAATGCAGCTTCAAAAGGCTCTAAACGATTCTAGCTGAGGAAGAAGGGTCTTATCTGGCGAAACAATTTTTTACATTTTTTAAAAAATGTACCATTTACATACTTTTTAACCTCAAATACTCGTCTCATCTAGCTCTGCGTTGCACATGTATATTCTGTGTACTCTAGTTCAAGACAGTTAGGGTATGTTAAAAAACTCCCATCTAATTTTCTCCTCCAACTTCAAAATCATCCTACATCGTTGCAGAAGTACCAACCCAGTGTTTACAAAGTGAATGTGCAAATAAGGTCAAAGACCCTTTACAAAAAAAGTTAAAACAGAGATGTAGGGCGATTTTGAAGTTGGAAGAGAAAATGAGATGTGAGTTTTTCGACATACTTTAAAGATAAGACGAGCCATAACCACGTGACCTGTGACGTCCGAAGCTTCGTTTTCGCACACAACCACGTGACTGCTTTTGTGCATGTTAATTTTGTAGTTATCCTTGCTTCACAAGCACTTCTAATTAATAATAATATTAGTCAACAGTATTCTTAATTTACTTTGAACATATATGCCTACAAACCATGCTTATACTTGTATAATTTTATAAAAAAGTTTATTTACAGATTAATTCAAGTAAAATGATATATTTTTTTTATTTATTTCTGACGGCTTTGTAGCACAAAGTGATGTATTTGATGAAACTGTCCAAAATCGCTTTGAGATCTGGGACGCGAAAGCAACTGTTTCCAACTTTGACCACAAGATGTCATTAGTGTGCAACGTGTTGAAAAGCTTCGAGTAATGAACCTTTTTACGATACAGTTGAGGGGAAAGCCTCTGTGCTTCGAAAAGCTTCATTTTCCCATCACTAATGTTCGGCACTACTTTCAAGAAGGACATTCATATCGCATGATTCTGGAACTGTACTTCCTGTATGTCTTGATTGACAGGAGTTCCGTCCAATCAGCAGCGACTACGCCGGTCACACAAAATACCTACCTTTTCCGGTTTGACTGATTTGTCGTTTTGTTTTCTTGTTTGCCGTTGTGGTTTCCGACTTGCTATTTTGGTTTTCAGATTTGTTTTTTGTGTTGCGATTTGTTGTTGTGTTTTGCACTTCTCAGCCACCGTACTCTGTGCATCCAGTGGGGACATAACTATTGATTATAATGACTAATACTGTCTTTTTAAGCATTGCGTTGCATCGCGCCACGTAAACATAACACAAATGTCTGCATTTGCGATCGTAGAACGAGAAACAACAAGTACTACTCTACGCTGTTCAAAACTCGCGTTTAAATAGTCAGTACTGAATTCTTTAAATACGAAAACGTACTTACAGGCCATCAGTCAGAAGCGCAGACTGTCCTTGTAACATTGGAATTGCTCCACTTTATAGCCTTAACCCTTTGTGTACAGCTGGCACTGTAAGCTGCTCTCCCAGGTTCAGGTAACAGCCCTCCGGAAATGTGCATCACCCCCTCGAATATTTGCGTTGTACTGTTCTGGAACAGTGTTGTAAATATAACTTAAACACTGATTTCTAGTTGTGTCATTTGGAAGGCCAAACAAAGTGCTTTCGCTTTCGCAATGAAACACACTGCATCTTCACAACATGGCGGCTGAAACAATACTACAGCGGGTAAAAATTATGCCTTCTTTCTTTCCATATACATATGGGCGGTGTTATGTTAATCTTCTCACCAAGTGGGGTGGACAAGTGGGGGCATGTTTGAACGAGACGTTTTAGAGCAGTGTTGTTTTCGTTAACGATCACGATGACGAAATCATTTCGTTGACGCCACTTTTTTTCATGATGATAACGAGACGATGACGAGATAAAAATGGCTCTTTGATGACTAAAACATGACGAGACATGTGTGAGTTTTCGTTGACGAGACGAGAATAGACGAAAATGTTAGTGGGTGGTCCGTCAGACGTTTAAAATGCATGACATTTCTGCTTATTGTGCATGCCAATTAAAACTTAAAAAGTATCTGACGCTATGGCAAGCCGTTTTAGCATTAAATACTCTTTGCTATACTAGTAGGGCAAGCCATTTTAGCATTCCATCCTTGTTTGTCTTTTATGTTCTAAAACATTCCTTCATTATTGTAATTATTGGTGAAAATAGTCGATCCGGAAGCTCACATTGTGTTGAACTATAGATCTGCTATTTTCAGAACTTATAAGTGACACTACCCAACAGCAAAATACTTACTGACCTACATTAATTTGTTAAAAGACTACTTTTTCCCCTTTTTTTGACTAAAACTAGACTAAAACCTTTTTGACTTTTCGTCGACTAAAACTAGACTAAAACCTTTTTGACTTTTCATCGACTAAAATTGGACTAAAACTATCACATATAGAAGTGACTAAAATTTGACTAAAACTAAGAAGCATTTTAGTCCAAAAGACTAAGACTAAGACTAAATCTAAGATGGTTGTCAAAAACAACACTGTTAGAGAGGTGTGGCTGAGTCTTAACTTTTATAATAAATATCTCTTTGGTTTTTAGACTTTAAGCTTTGCAATTTTACAGATCTTATCTATGCACAAACAGCTTGTAACACTCCAAAGACAAAGGAAAACAAGAAAATGCATCATATGACCCCTTTAAATCTTTAGAAAGATGAATTGCCCAATACACCCGTGGAATCTTAATATTCCTATAATATTTTCATTTTTGTGCACATGCATCAAGCTTTGACTATGGAATGATATTTGCACAACCATACGACCCAGACGTTTGGCTCCCCACAGTCCACGAATGCAAAGCCTGTTGTTCACCAAAAACAGTTCAGGAAAATCACTTTCATGATTTAATTGCTCTCGCTTTCAAAGACGACGATTTACTGAGAATTGGATCTCAGGTTATTGGACATCCGATGACAGCGAACGAAAAAGCGAGAATTTATCGTCTGCTTTTACAGCCAGATTTCTGAAATAATTGTTCTGGGACAAGACGGTAAGTTAGTGGTTATAAACCTGTCCTCCATATAAATTACCTAATCAAGAGATCCCGGCGGTTATATAAATTGCGGCAGTCATTCGTCTTCAATGGCCTGCGTGTGCATATAAACCCACGACGATGGTCATATACTTGAGTGGAAAGAGGACCTGCATCACTGTTTACAGAGTTCAGGGGAAATGGATGACTTCTTGCATGCTCAATCAACTGCGAAATGTGCATTTAATCATCCCGAAAAAGCCCCTTGGTTTGTTTGTGTTGCAGCAGGGATTTACATTTCCAAACATCCCTCATATTAATCATTACTTCATCACTTCCCTTGCGAGACGAGGTGAATAAACTCCTTAGTGTGCCAGGGCTGAATGTGTGCTTAATCACACCCCCGAAAAACTTTAATTCACTTTACCCCTCACTCTCCGAGACCAATATCTGCAGTCTCGTTCACTCTCGCTCTCTTCCATCCTAACGGAAATATTCAAATGCAGGGAGGTCCGCGCTCACCACGGGGCTTGTGTCACTTGGACGTTGCTCCCAGTAGACAAATGATGAATGATGTTTGAGGGAAACACATGAAACGGGCGGCAGCGCGGGCAGGCCGACTGTTTGCTTTTACAAGAGGTGTGTGTGGGGCCGCATATCCACGGCGAAACTCCTGTTAAAATAAGTCGAGGCGCATATTAAAATGACAAGACGAAATTGAGTGATCCTTTACTAAGTGACACCGGCCCCAGAATCTCGTCGACACCGAATTTGAAATTTCACACCACAATGAGATCTTGAGTGATTTCCCCTTCTTTACATATTCCGCTCCGGCTTATTATACTGATACGCAGAACATTCTGCCATCAACAATCCTTCATAAGGGTGCGAAGTATAACTTTATCACCAGGAGTGAAGAACATGTTACATTTGCCACTTTAAACAAGATTAATGGGTCACTCAAGCATTTACATTCTCATACATTTTTATGACTGCACTATGAAGTGAGCTTGATTTATCGGTAACAAGATAAATGATTGCCAGAGAGCTTCGGCAGCTCTGACTTTAAACAATCTTTCATTTGATGTCACTCGTACCTTTTGTGGCGCTTTGAAGTGCTCTAACAGGCAAACGGCAGAGGCCGGTCGGCACAAAGGCATTTGACGCGCGTTTTAACAGTTCTCGATGTACACCTTAACCTCCACGTTTCGCCTCTGATTGGCAATTACATTCTCAGTGTACCCGCAGGAGTGTCCCCCCCCCCCCCCAGTCACTCACTAAATTGCCAAAGTCTACATTTATGCGTAAGCATGAAAAGCAGTTGAAAGGCTCTTTTTGCAGTTGCCAAGAGTTTTTTCTCCTTCCCTGACAATGAAACATACATTTTGGCCTCCCGTCTCAGCTGAGAGGGGAAACAGAGTCAGTGGCAGGAAATATTCCTGTCATAGAATGATCAGGAATGGTAAATGGAGCTGTCGGAACATTCGGCGTGACAGGCCTGGGAAGGCTCGCCTCTTAATAGATTTACAACTCGTACTGGAGGTAACTGCGGAAAATTTCCAGCCAATGAATTTATCTGCCGCAGACAGGTAGATGGACACTTTTAGCCGTCTCGAGCCAAGATTAAAAATGTGCACGTCAGGACTTCGGGGAACGGATCGGCCCACATCTTCGCGGTGTTATAAACAAGGAGAGCCTCGGACCTTCGGGTCAGCTCCGGTGACTGATGCTCGCCGGGGCGGATGACGAATTAAAGCTATCCTCCGCATTGCATTTCCATCCCTAAATATATACAGAGCAGGAGCAGGGAAAAGTTGGGCACACAAGCAGGAAAGGCTCTGGCGGGATCGCTGCGCAGCATCACAGAGCTTTGGCCGGCTGCGTGACGTGACATTTCACATGGAGCTCGACGCAGACAAATGTGCCCGAGTGTGTGCAAGCTTTGTTTAAGGGGTGAAGTCATCTTTTGTTGAGCGAGGTTTAGGGAAAGACCAACAGGGAGCTGAACAGTGGGCCCTTGTCTGTCAGCTCCATGACAAGGCCTTTCATTTCCAGCCTAATGGCCAAGAAAGCCAACGCCAGGCCGCGCTCAAACCCTTCATGGAAAACAAAACTTTTGTTTCCAAATGTCTTGGAACGGGCTGACTGCTCCACGCTAGTATGATTAATGACTCGCAGCCACATTGTGTGGAAGCCGCTAATTAACTGCAGACTGATTAAAGACATGTAAACTTTGCTGATAACCTGCATTTTCTCCCTCGTTCTCCTTGGCGCGCTCCCCTCCCTCCTCTCGTTCCCTTGCACAAACTTGGCATGTGGAAGCGCTTACTGCCAAAATTGTAAGAAACAGACCAAAGTTGAGTATGATGAATGGCGTCTCCAACAGGCGTATACAGACTCTAATTTAGAACTATTTAGTGTATGACATATTGGCACGGCGCTCCTGCTTTCACTCCGCTCGTGTTCTTGGTTTACAAGCTGCATTTCGGCACTGTTGTTTTAAATTTATACTCGGCGTACTCATGAGTAGTCTCGCGTGTTGGCAATCGCAGCTCTCGAGATTATTTCCTTTTCGATTGTTCTTTTGGAAGCAGACATTTACATTTTATCCAGCAGCAGTCAGCCACAGAAACCTCAGTCAACCTCTATCACTCCCGGACTAAAAATGCGTCCAACATGAGGCACAAGGCACATTCTGACAGTGCCAGGACAGTATGTTTCTAAATATAAATGTTATCATGCAATGCTAGTTAGTGCCAAGGCATGACCGAGGCGCATTCATCAGGTCCGAATGTCCGAAGGACTCACAGGAATCCAGACTCCTGTCTAGGAGCACCGGGAAGAGGCCAGTTTGCTAACTCAAACTGATGGGGCTGAGACTAATATACTGCCAGCATCAATTCAGCCATGCCATGCTTTTGACGTCAAGTTCCAGTGCGGAATATATAATTTGGTCCCTTGGGGTGTCTCCGGCGTAATCGTTCATCATATTCTTGATCGATAGAATGTAAACATGACATTCTAAACTGGAAAGTTATGGTCCTTGATGCTCCTTCTGAAACACCATTTGTTAAATAATTAAAGTGAAATCATTTTGACAGAGTACAAAATAGTTTGTTGTCCAAAATTATATTTTAATAGTTTCATGCTTCAGCAGCTAATAATTCACCCGACATCTTGTGGGAAACTTTGAGACATGTGAGAAGCATTTTCTCCTCTTTTCTCTCACTAACGTAATTATGTGCACAATTATATGGTCAGTTGCATTTTATTATTTGCATTTAGCTTAGTTTTTAAGCTGTCCATGACCTTATCAAAACAGACCTGCGGTCCATTTTTTGATGGCTGTTCTAGCATGAGGATTGCGCTTAATGATTTTGATTAATAACGCTGGGTTTATTTAATATTAAGTGTCTTTGATGATTATGTACTAATATTTAAATTAATCATTTGATACAATGTATTTACTGTGTGCATTGTACTTATATATAACAAAAAAACTGCATGCAATTACATCTGTAATTCATTTCTGTAGTTGACCCTACACATGTCCCATAACCCCACTTAAACCTACCCATTCCACCAAACCTGTTACTAACCTTAACCTTAAGCATCAAAAGCAGTGTTTGAGGTAACTATTAAAGTAACGCATTACTTTTTAATGTACAAGGAAATATCTTAGTTGTTTTTTTTTTTTTCAAAAAAGTAATGCCAGTTACTTTGTTTCCCTATTTATTGACTGACAAGTCTACTGTCCCCATGTTGAGAGAAATAAGAAGTACCAAGGCATTGTGTGTGCTGTGTGAACATGATGTTACTGTAGTTTTAGACTAAATGTGAACATGCATTAATTCTCACTCACAAAAAAACAGTGAAATGCAAACTTAGAATATGAAGCAAACCTGCAATAATTAAATATGTTAAAAAACTTTCTTCTCCTGTGTTCTACTCTATAGACGTGAATTCACTTTTCCTTCATCCTAAGGCTTTTGGTGTGAAAAGGCTTTTACATTAGCTAAAAACAGAACTTTTTATATTAAAAACAAACAAGCAAAGCACTGCCCAGATTTAAAAAGTAATGCAAAAGTAATGCAAAATAATGTAAAGCATTACTTTCCATAAAAAGTAACATAATTAGTTACTTTTTTAGGGAGTAACTCAATATTTTAATGCATTACTTTTACAGATTTTAAAGATTAACAAATTTTTATTTATTTATTAATGCAAGTACATAGTAGTTGAAAACACCTAACCATAACTTTGAATGAAAACGGACTTTATGTATTTATTTATTTTTAGATTTTTTTTTAGTTCAAGGCACCTAACATAATGTGGGACCATAGCTTTTAATGAAAATTGACTTGATTGTTTTTAAATATAATTATTTTAATTAGATCAAAATAAATTTAAAATAATAAATAATACAAATATTAATATAAATGCTTTAAATAATTTTTTTAAATAATTTTTTTTAATAAAATGATTTTATTTGAATGAAAATATGGAATTATAATTGAAAGTATTATATGGCAATCGGTTTTAAAAGCTAAAAAGAACTATATTATGAAAATGCAGTAGTCACAGCTTAATCGGTATGTTGTTCCCTTTAGCTGTGACTATATTCACAATTTAGCATGGCCTCACGTACTTTATTGGTTCAATGTGCATTGCTCATAGAGTGGCTTGGTTTTAATAGCGGGAGGCAAACCGCTAATTAGCATTACTAATTCCCGCAATGAATATTCATAAAGATCATGTGAGATTAGGACAGTCCAAACTGAATAAAAGTAACAATCATCTGAAACATTTCTTCCACTATTTTTACCGGCTGTGTGGGTGTGGTAAGTGCGCCTCAGGGATTTAATCACATAACCTGATTAAGACTAAGTGAAGAATGGCGTGAGTTTCCGAATCGAATGCGTGCAGATAGAAGGAGAGGAGAGGTGTGACAAGAGCTCCATCCGCTCCCCGAGGGTAAGTCAGTATTGAAGGTCACATGATCAGCCTCAGAAGGCAACTCCTTTCAGGCGGTTTTATCACCCCTCCTCGGCGCTCCTATAATTAGGTTGGTTAACATACTGCTGTGTATGCAGTCATGTTGACTGGGAACTTAATCAAGTTACTATTGAATTCTGCTCTCCTCTCGCCCATGGTGACAGTTTTAGTTGCAGAGTTATAGCAGTGACCTATAGATGGAAATTAGCTGTGGACACAAGTTTGTTCTTTTCTC
>NC_133362.1:34386521-34441550 GCF_049309525.1 Garra rufa | reverse complement strand
GACAAATGACAATTTACTTATTTAGACAGACTTTCAAAAACAAAGATGGACATATAATCTGTCTGACCGATTATAGAGGACAGATGATGATTTACGTATTTAGACAGACTTTTGAAAATAGAGATGGGCAGATAATTGGTTTGACCAATAGATTTACAGATATTCTATACAAATATTCTAGATTTACCCATATTCTATTTATATTTACCGATATTTGATATATATCATAACATAATAGCCAGTATACTAATGCATTTTTTCTACACTTTCTACAGTTTGTCTAATACATTTTCAAAGTATTTTAATTCCCTTTTGGACAGAACAAAACTCCTCACACTCCTCACATGTTCAAATATTTATTTACTTATTTAGATAGTCTATGTAAAACAGAGATAATCACTTGGTTTGATAAATATTTTTACTTCACATTTTTCTACTTAATCAAATATATCAAATATAAAAAAGGACAATTTGGTGGGTTTCCAAAGAACACCACCCAGAAACATAATAATTTAAATAATGAATATTCACAATACAATGTTATAATGTTTTTGTTTAATAATAATAATAGCAATACAAATAATTATTATTATAATAATTATTATTATTATTACTGCTACTACTAATGCTGCTTTAGTAAAATAAAATGTGTATTATTATTTTTACAATAATAAGAATAAAAATATTCACAATAAACACATATATAAATAAATATATAAGCATTATATCATACTATATTATTGTCACGACCACACACAAAGGGAGAAGGTGAGTATCTTTCAAGGTATTTATTAACAAACGTGCACAGTTCAACACACGTGCAATCAGGTGAGTAAAGGTCTCTGTGGTCTAATCTTCAAACAAACACAACAGGTGAGTTCAAGTTCATAAGGATCATAGCGTTAGCAATAGTCACTTCCCTCTAACACGATTCACGTGTTTCACAGGAGAACATCAGAGCAATCCACGAGGAGCACAGGAGAACATCGGAAGAATCCACGAGGAGCACAGGAGAGATAACAGGAGGGGGAGAAGATCCACAGAGAAGCATCCATGCAACTTCGATACCAGCCGGTGAGTGAGTGGCAGAGGTAGGTATATAAAGGGTGTGGTGATTGCTGGTGCAGGTGACGGTGATTAGTATTCTGGTGATGGTTCACGGGTGTGCTGTGGTGGTGATTGGCTGGTTGGTGGAGGATCGTGGTGATTGGGGCTGAGGGAACGTGCAGAGGGTGTGACATCACCCCCTCCTCCACGGGTGACTCCTGGCACCCAAGAACGGCGACGGGGACGACCACGACCTCTGGGAGCTGGGCGTTCGGGATGTTGGCGGTGGAATTCCTCGAGGAGAGTCGGGTCCAGGATGTCGTCACGGGGTATCCACGATCTCTCCTCGGGTCCGAACCCCTCCCAGTCCACTAGGTACTGGAGCTGGCCGTTCCGCCGCCGGGAGTCTAGGATTTCTTGGACTTGGTAGATGTTATCTCCAAGGATCTCTGGCGGGTCGGGAGGAGGAGGTGACTCCGATTCTGTGGAGGAAGGGAACAGGGGTTCAGTGTGGCGTTTGAGTAGGGAAACGTGAAACGAGGGGGCGATTCTGTAATGTGGAGGTAGGTTTAGACGGTAGGTGACAGGGTTGATCTGTGAGTGCACGGTGAAGGGCCCTATGTAGCGGGGACTCAGCTTCCTACTGGGCAGCCGGAGGCGTATGTCTCGAGTGGACAACCATACCTGGTCCCCGGGGAGGTAAACTGGGTTGGGTAACCTACGGCGGTTGGCATGTTCCGTATGCCTCCGTACTGCCCGCTGGAGATGGACGTGCGCTGAGTCCCACACCCTCTCGCTCTCTCGGAACCAGTGATCTACCGCGGGCACCTCGGAGGACTCTCCAGTCCATGGAAACAGAGCTGGTTGATAACCTAGAATACATTGGAATGGGGTTAGACCAGTAGAGGTTTGACGGAGGGAATTTTGCGCATACTCAGCCCACGGTAGATACTGGCTCCAGGTGTTTTGATGTTGGGAACAGTACGTCCGAAGGTAGCGGGAGATTTCCTGAATTTTCCGTTCGGTCTGCCCGTTCGTCTGAGGGTGATATCCGGATGACAGGCTGACTGTGGTACCCAGAAGTTGGAAGAAGGCCCGCCAGACCCTGGAAATGAATTGGGGTCCCCGATCGGACACGATGTCTTCTGGGAGTCCGAAGTTCCGGAATACATTGTGGAACAGTGCCTCTGCGGTTTCTAGTGCTGTGGGGAGACCTTTGAGAGGTATTAATTTGCAAGCTTTCGAGAATCGATCGACTACCACTAAAATTGTGGTGTAACCCTGAGAGGGGGGCAGGTCTGTGGCGAAGTCAATGCCCAAGTGTGTCCAGGGTCGGCGGGGAATAGGTAACGGTTGTAATTTACCTTCGGGTAAGCGGCGTGGGGTTGTGTTGACGGCGCAGACCGAACATCCTTGGACGTACCGTTCCACTTCCCTGCTCATGTTGGGCCACCAATATTTCTGCTGGAGGAGCGAGAGGGTTCGCCTGCTGCCAGGATGTCCTGAGCCGGGGGACGTGTGCGTACTATCCAACAGAAGGGGTCTGAGACGGCTTGGGACATAGACACGACCCGGGGGAAGCTCCGGTGGTGCAGGTTCCTCGAAGGTGGCGGCCCGTATATCTTCATCCAGCTGCCATAGTATGGGTGCGAGAAAGACAGATGGGGGTAGAATTGGATCAGGATCGTCAGAGGTAGGTTCAGGTGAGTGCATACGTGATAGGGCGTCTGCTTTGGTGTTTTTATGGCCGGGTTGGTAAGTAATGTTGAAATTGAATCGGGCAAAGAATAATGACCAGCGAGCTTGGCGGGCATTTAGTCTCTTGGCGTGCTGAATGTACTGGAGGTTCTTGTGGTCGGTTATTACGGTGAAGGGGAACTGGGCTCCTTCCAACCAGTGCCGCCACTCTTCGAGGGCGAGCTTTATGGCCAGCAGTTCGCGGTCTCCAATTCCATAATTCTGCTCAGCTGGGGTGAGTTTTTTGGAATAGTACGCACACGGATGGAGGGATCGGGGTTCATCAGACCACTGGGACAGCACAGCTCCTACGCCCACGTCCGTCGCATCTACCTCCACCACGAAGGGCCTTGAAGGGTCGGGGTGCTTGAGGATGGGAGCGGTGGTGAACATTAGCTTTAGACGGTCGAAGGCTTGCTGAGCCTCTGGAGTCCACTGTAGTACCCGGCGTCCTCCCTTTAAGAGGGAAGTGAGTGGAGCCGATAGGAGGCTATAGTTCTTTATAAAGCGTCGGTAGAAGTTAGCGAAGCCTAAGAAACGCTGAAGCTCCTTCACCGTCTTGGGCTCCGCCCACTTGGCCACTGCGTCCACCTTGCCGGCTTCCATGCGAACTCCCTCCGCAGTGATCACGTATCCGAGAAAGGAGATGGAGGGCTGATGGAATTCACATTTTTCTAATTTTAGATAGAGTTGGTACTCACGGAGGCGTTGGAGAACCTGACGGACGTGGTCTTGATGTTCTTTGAGGTTACGTGAGTAAATGAGGATATCGTCAATGTAGATGATTACGAATCGATGGAGGTAGTCGCGGAAGATTTCGTTCATGAAATTCTGAAATACGGAAGGACTGTTAGCCAGGCCATAGGGCATCACCTGATATTCATAGTGACCGGTGGGGGTGATGAAGGCGGTCTTCCACTCATCTCCTTCTCGGATACGGATCAGGTTGTATGCACTGCGGAGGTCGAGTTTGGTGAAGACGCGGGCTTCCCGTAGTTCCTCCAAGGCAGCTGGCACTAGAGGAAGTGGATAGGCGAATTTCACCGTGGCGTCGTTGAGCACCCGGTAGTCTATGCAAGGTCTGAGCCCACCATCCTTCTTGGGGACGAAGAAGAAACTGGATGCTGCTGGGGACGTGGAAGGTCTGATGAACCCCTGTTGGAGAGCCTCCTGGATGTAATTCTCCATGGCTTCCTGCTCAGGACGTGAGAGGGGGTAGATCTTCCCGTGGGGTAGTTTGGCGCCTGGCAGCAGGTCGATACTACAGTCCCAGGGCCGGTGCGGTGGTAGTTGTGTGGCCCGTTCCTTGCTGAAGACATCGGTGAAAGACTGATAGACGGGGGGAATGGCGGTGGCGGATTGAGTGGCAGGGCTCTCTATGGTGGTGGCGTGCAGAGGGATAGGACGGTATGGAGACTCTGCATCTGACGAGGAAGGACGGTAGGCGTGGTCCTCACACGTCTTGCCCCACTCCAGGACTTCTCCTGTGCTCCAATCTATGCGGGGTTGGTGCTTAATGAGCCATGGTCTGCCCAGGATGACATCCACGTTGGCTCGCGGGAGTACCAGGAGGGTCAGATGTTCACGGTGGTTGTGTTGGGAGACGAGGGTCACTTTTCTGGTCCGGCGAGATATCTTACCATCGCCCAATGGTGAGTTTTGGATTGTGGTAATTTGGTATGTGACCTCATTTTGAACGGTGGGAATTCGATGTTTAGCAATGAAGTGTGATGAAACAAAATTGCCAGCCGCTCCGGAATCCACGAGCACATAGATGGGGAGAGTACGAGAGTTTACTATTAGTTCAGCGGTAATATGGGGTAAGAGAGACATGGCCGGAGTAATAGATACGGTACTCACCATTGGACGAGGCGGGCGGACTGGACAGGCACTGATGAAGTGAGAGGCTTCTCCACAATATAGGCACAGACGATTATTAATTCGTCGTTTCCTCTCCGCAGGATCCAGGCGATAGGAGTCAGTAATCATAGGCTCTTCCGCATCTCGTTGGGGTGACGGTGTTCGGAGTGGAGGGAAGCTGGGTACAGACTTTGTAGAAGGACACGCTGAGAGATGTTGAGAAATGCCTACTGCCTTCTTAATAAAGGTTTCCAGCGGCACGTTGTCATCGTAAATAACCATATGCTTGCGGATCTGGGGTTTAAGCCCCTTACGGTAGGCTGCTAGGAGAGCTACTTGGTTCCAACCACTGGTGGCCGCTAGGGAGCGGAAGCGCAGGGTGTATTCATGGATATTGGACGCACCTTGATTCAGAGTGATCAGTTCGTCGTGCACGGAAAGGGGAGTGAGCGCAGCTCCAAACACGTCCTTGAAGTGGGCAACGAAAGCATTATAGGAGATTAAAGCGTCGCTCCGTGAATTCCAGAGTGCGTCTGCCCATTGGAGTGCCTGCCCAGTGAGGAGGGAAATCATAAAAGATATTTTAGAAATTTCGTTAGGAAACTGGTGTGCGTTGGCTTCAATATAGAGGGAACTTTGCAGGAGGAAACCATTGCAACCACCCGGGTCTCCGGAATAACTCATGGGGCGAGAGAGGGGCGTGTTGGAAATCGTCGTTGGAGCAGCAGGTAGAGATTGACGAAGGACGTTTACCATATCCGCAAATGGATCGGGGGTGTCTTCGGTGATAGCGGCGCTCGCCTCCATGAGTGACGCGGTGAGTTAATATTTTATGGGCTGGTATCCTGTCACGACCACACACAAAGGGAGAAGGTGAGTATCTTTCAAGGTATTTATTAACAAACGTGCACAGTTCAACACACGTGCAATCAGGTGAGTAAAGGTCTCTGTGGTCTAATCTTCAAACAAACACAACAGGTGAGTTCAAGTTCATAAGGATCATAGCGTTAGCAATAGTCACTTCCCTCTAACACGATTCACGTGTTTCACAGGAGAACATCAGAGCAATCCACGAGGAGCACAGGAGAACATCGGAAGAATCCACGAGGAGCACAGGAGAGATAACAGGAGGGGGAGAAGATCCACAGAGAAGCATCCATGCAACTTCGATACCAGCCGGTGAGTGAGTGGCAGAGGTAGGTATATAAAGGGTGTGGTGATTGCTGGTGCAGGTGACGGTGATTAGTATTCTGGTGATGGTTCACGGGTGTGCTGTGGTGGTGATTGGCTGGTTGGTGGAGGATCGTGGTGATTGGGGCTGAGGGAACGTGCAGAGGGTGTGACAATTATATTATATTTTACAAATAACTTTTTTCTAGTGGCCAATAATATTATTCACAGGTAAAATCATTAATTGAACATATTTTTGTGTACATTTTTAAATAATTATCATAATGATTAGTAGCAGTAGTAGTCAAAACAATAATAATAACAAACTGGCCAAAAATGGTGGGTTTCTTAAGAAAACCACCAGAAACAGTATCTTTGCATATATATAATAAACACATTTAAAATGATAACAATAATAAATATTATAATAATATAGCACAGTATAGTAGAAATAAATATAAACAATACACATTTTTGTATGACGATAATTCATACTACTACCACTACTACAACTACTACTACTATTACTAATAACATATTTTTTAAAATAAAGACAGATGTGAATCATTTCTCTGACCGATATACTTACCAATATTCTTTTTAACTTATTAGCATTCTTTAATATCTGGTTTAGTGAAAAACAAATTTACAAATTTATTTTATGACAAATTTTCACATTTTATTTTGATTTCTGAAGGATCATGTGACACTGAAGACTTGTCATGATCGGGGCTGTGGGGTTTCCCTCAGCCACCTGAGGTCGCTGTTCCTGCACTGCACTCCCTTGATTGTTCATTAAATTACTTACCTGCTTTTGGACCCAGACCTCCCTTACTCCAACGTGACAGAATGCAGACTCCACAGATGGGTCCAGCGGGGAAGAAATTTTTTTTTGAGGCGGCGGTGGGGGCGGCGACCATCCCCTCTGCTCCCAAGACGTAGGCGATGTCCTTTGAGGCGGCGTCGGCAGCGTGCTTCGACTACATCTACGCCTGCCTGGCGATGGATGCCCGTGTCGCCGAGGAGATGCGAAGGCGCCCCTTCTTTGCGGTGGGGGTGGAGACAGAGTTTCGTGGGAAGGCGGCGGCTTCCACTTTCCCTGTTCCTGAGGCGGCGGCGCGTCCTGTTCCTGACGCTGAGGCGGCTGCGCGTCCTGTTCCTGGCGCGGAGGCTGCTGCACGTTTTGTTCCTGACGCTGAGGCGGCTGCGCGTCCTGTTCCTGGCGCGGAGGCGGCTGCGCGTTTTGTTCCTGGCGCTGAGGCGGCTGCGCGTCCTGTTCCTGGCGCGGGGGCGGCGGCGCGTTCTGTTCCTGACGCTGAGGCGGCTGCGCGTCCTGTTCCTGGCGCGGGGGCGGCTGCGCGTTCTGTTCCTGGCGCGGGGGCGGCTGCGCGTTCTGTTCCTGGCGCTGAGGCGGCTGCGCGTCCTGTTCCTGGTGCGGGGGCGGCTGCGCGTTCTGTTCCTGGCGCTGAGGCGGCTGCGCGTCCTGTTCCTGACACTGAGGCGGCTGCGCGTCCTGTTCCTGACGCTGAGGCGGCTGCGCGTCCTGTTCCTGACGCCGAGGCGGCCGCGCTTTCTGTTTCTGACGCTGAGGCGGCTGCGCGTCCTGTTCCTGACGCTGAGGCGGCTGCGCGTCGCTGAGGCGGCTGCGCGTCCTGTTCCTGACGCTGAGGCGGCCGCGCTTTCTGTTTCTGACGCTGAGGCGGCTGCGCGTCCTGTTCCTGACGCTGAGGCGGCTGCGCGTCCTGTTCCTGACGCTGAGGCGGCCGCGCTTTCTGTTTCTGACGCTGAGGCGGCTGCGCGTCCTGTTCCTGACGCTGAGGCGGCTGCGCGTCCTGTTCCTGACGCTGAGGCGGCTGCGCGTCCTGTTCCTGACGCTGAGGCGGCTGCGCGTCCTGTTCCTAACGCTGAGGCGGCCGCGCGTCCTGTTCCTGACGCTGAGGCGGCTGCGCGTCCTGTTCCTGACGCTGAGGCGGCCGCGCTTTCTGTTTCTGACGCTGAGGCGGCTGCGCGTCCTGTTCCTGACACTGAGGCGGCCGCACTTTCTGTTTCTGACGCGGAGGCGGCTGCGCTGCACGGGCCTGGCCCGCCATCCCTCCCCCTGAGTTGCCTTCCTCCGTACCTCCTCCCTCCAGACTTTGGGAACGTCTGGAAGCCGTTCCGTAGGGAGGGGGTACTGTCATGACTCTGGGCTGCAGCCTTTCCCTCCACCACACGATGTCGCTGTTTTCCCTTCCCTGATTGTTGCACCTGCCTTGATTTTGTCACCTGTCTTCCCCAGCTGATCACACTTATGATTTGTCCTTATATTCTCTACTCGTCCTTCACACTGTGAGTCTGCATTATTTTTGATGTTTCCTGTTTCGTGTCTCCAGCTCTGTGTTATCCTGCTCCTGCTCAGTTCTTGTCGTGTGTGCCGTGTTGGCCTTTGTTTTGTTTGTTTATTTGTGTTTAATTGTTCATTAAATTACTTACCTGCTTTTGGACCCAGACCTCCCTTACTCCAACGTGACAAGACTGGATTAATGATGCTGAAAATTCAGCATTGCATCACAGGAATAAATTATTTTGAAAGTATTTTAAAATAGAAAACAACTATTTTAAATTGCAATAATATTTCACAATATTACAGTTTTTTTTTCTGTATTTTTATTCAAATAAACACAGCCTTGATGAGCAGAAAAGACTTCTTTAAAAAAATCTTACTTATCCCAAACTTTTTAAGACGGCAGCATATATATAGATAGAGTATCGAATACAAGGCTGGACAAAATGTGTTTATCGTATAATAATAATATTTATTATTATTATTAATAATATAATTATTAATATAATAATAATAATAATAATAATAATTATTATTATTATTATTATTATTAATGTAATATTTATTTTTATTGTTATTATGACTAGATGAGATCGGGACTCCATTTTGTCTTTTTTTTCTTTACTAAGACATCAGGGCGGTGGTGCTGTAGTGGGCGTTTGGCTGGGCATACGTTTACTGTACAAAGCTTTAAGCTGCATGGGATTGTCATCATAGCCTTGAGTGTAATTAAAAATCTGATCTCCATAAGCTGTACATTTATCCCTATCCACCCCCCCATGCCCCCTTATGTTTTTCAGGCTTGTTTCCTTTTCTCCTGTGTCTCCAAGCAATAAGGAATGAGACAAATATGAAGTCATTAGCCTGAGAAAATATGTGGATGTTTGAGCTCCAAAAATCATTGCGGTACCCTGCATACATTATAGATCTCTGAATATGGGCATTAATGATGCCCTTCAGGCGTTTTGGAACCATATAAATATTTCCATTTGAGACGCCCCTCACGTTTCTGTTCTAGTGACTCAAAGAAAGAAGCAAAGAGGGAGCAGCCCATGCTGCAAAACATAATTTGTCAAGGGGCCTCATAACGCTGCTTAACAAGACTACATGAATTACAGTCTCAGTCCAATAGCTCTTCTTAATCTGCCATTAAATCACATGTTTTCAATCAGAAGGGAGGTTCGGAAAATGCAGTCATTCTTTATTGAGATGATGCTAGAAAGACACGTCAAAAACCCCAACGAATATCTTTCATATATGTTGTAATCACATCCATGATGCATTTACAGTATGAAAAAGGAGAGAGGAAAAAAATAACTTGAATATATTAAGTTCCTGGAAGTTTGGCTTAGTGGAGTGTTTGTTGAAAGTGCACTGTTGAATTTTCCATGTTCCTCTCATAAATCATGAAGGAGTATATGGTGTGAACATAGGTATAGATTTGGGTATGGATAGTAGGGGTATGTCGCTAAGTTAAGACATTGAATAATCACTACAGATATTTGTAGGGATCACAGTTGGGACTAAATGTAATATGTACTGTTATATTGTCATATTTTTATTTACAATATTTTTATGAAAGTATTTTAATTCACTTTTGTATAGAACATAGATATTCATATTTTTCTACTTAATTATTGGTTCTTTAAATATTTTATATAAAAAGGGACAATTTGGTGTGTTTCAAAGAACACCACCCAGAAACATCTTATTAATAATAAATATTCACAATATAATGTTACTAATGTTTTTGTATAATGACAATAATAATAATAATAATAATAATAATAATAATAATAATTATTATTATTATTATTAATTATTATTATTATTACTTTTATACAGTAAAACATATATGTATAAAATAAATCATTATTATTAAATTATTTTACAAAAATACTAAAACAAAATAAATTCACAATTCACACTGTTGTTTCTGTATAATGATAATAAATATTATTATTATTATTACTACTACTACTAATTTTATTGTACACAAAAAAATGTGTAAATAATACTACTGCCACTACTTTTGTGCATTAAAACATGTATAAAAAAATAGAATAAAATAATAATATTTATTATTATTACTACTACTACTACTTCTGTGCATTAAAAAGTGTGTATAAAATAATAAAACTAAATAATGATAATTATTAGGGGCCAAGCACCGAAGGTGCGTAGGCACCTATTGTACCGTTAGCGTTCTTTTTCTTCCGCTCTGGAAGTCTATGGCAGCCCATAGAACCGCTTGCGGGAAAGTTGTGTAATTTGGCACACTAATAGAGGACAGTCTCAACATTAACCATAGCAAGTTTGGAGTCTCTAACTCAAACTCTCTAGCGCCACCACTTGTCCAAAATTTTACTTTGTTTTTGTTAATAACTTTTGAATCGTAAGCCACAGAATCAAAATTCTTTTTTTCTCTGAATCATTGGCTCATGCCGAGTGTACACTTCAAAATCGTAAGGTTTCAAAAATCGTAAGGTTTAGTTTTTTTCTATAATTAATTGTTTGAAAAACCTACTTTTTCAAACTTGTCCTAGACCAGGGGTTTTCAAACCTGTCCTGGAGCCTCCCCTGCCCTGCACATTTTGTATGTCTCCCTTATTAGGCACACCCAATTCAGGTCTTGCAGTCTCTACTAATGAGCTGATGATTTGAATCAGGTGTATTAGATGAGAGAGACAAGCAAAATGTGCAGGGCAGGGGAGGCTCCAGGACAGGTTTGAAAACCCCTGTCCTAGACGGTTTGTCTGATTTTCACCAAAATTGGCACAGATCATCTTCAGACCATGGTGGCAAAAAGTTATGGAATTCAAGATTTTTAGTTACACCGTTCTCGAATAATGCGTGAACAAATTCTACAAAAAAGACGCAAAAATGGATGTAAGGCTATATCTCCGTAACGGTTTAGCATATTGAGACCAAACTTGCTGTGTGTTACAATAAGCATGACCTGAGGCTACCTGCAGTGTTTCGGCACAGTGCCACCTAGTGGTCAGGAGGTATGAAAAATGGCTATTTTTGCTTATAACTTCTCAAGGGTTTGGCCAAAAATCTTGAAACTGGTCTCATTAGATTTGGAGGAGCATGCCAAGTCGTACCATATCCATGTTGTCCAGTTTGCGCGTCGGCCATTTTGAATTTTGTTGTAAAATGCTATATTTTACGAATAAATTGATATATCATTACGAAACTCGGTACGTACCTTCAGCACCATGCCTTGACAGTGCTCAAAATGTTTGGAGGCAAAAGTTATAAATATATTCAGAAAAATGTTAATAACTTCTGTTTAGATTAGCCTATTGTAATGAAACTGGTCTTGATATATTCCTTGGATAATGCCAGGAACATCGATATCAATTATGTCAGAATTGGAATAACTTCCTGTCCGCTATTTTGATCTATGTTGAACTTACTTTTGTGTACTCCCCCTAGACCGTTACTCTGATTTTCACCAAATTTGGCACGGATCATCTTCAGACTGTGCTGACAAAAAAATCATCGATTTCGTGTCGATGCCCAGTAGGAAACGGTTTTCGTTTAGTGCATCAACAAATTTGCTGAAAAGATGCCAAACTGCATCTGAGGCTGTATCTCTGCAAAGCTTTGACATATTTGCACTAAACATTGTATGTGCCATTGATACCTCACTCTGACTTCGCCACATCAATTTGATAACAGTGCCACCTATTGGTCAAGAGTAGTAAACCATTTATTAACCTTAAATTATTAAATTTCCAAAAACTGCTAATAATTATTGATTGCATTAGCCTATTATAATGAAACTGGTTTCAAAAAATTCCTTGGGTCATGCCAACAACAACTTCCTGTCCGCCATTTTGATTATTGTAGAAATCCTACTTTTTGAAACTCCTTCTAGATCGTTGGTTGGATTTTCACCAAATTTGACTCAGATCATCTTCAGACCATGCTGACAAAAAGTTATGAATTTCGTGTTGATATTCGAAACCGTTTTTGAAAACGAATTTGCTGAAAAGATGCCAAAGCACATCTGAAGCTTTATCTCTGCAAAACTTTGAGATATTTGCACCAAATTTTGTATGTGGCATTATCACCTCACAGTGATTTGTCACCACCACATCAATTTGGTAACAGTGCCACCTATCAGTCAAGAGTAATAAACCATTCATTAATTATCAATTATAAAACGTCCAAAAATGTTAATAACTGTAGCATTAGCCTATTGTAATAAAATTAGTCTCAAAATATTCCTTGGGTCATGCTGACAACATAGATACCAATTATGCCACAGTTGGTCAAACTTCCTGTCCAACATTTTGGTTTAATTTGAAAACCTACTTTTTCAAACTAGTCCTAGACCGTTCGTCTGATTTTCACCAAAATCAAGTCAGATCATCTTCAGACTGTGCTGACAAAAAGTTATGGATTTCATGTACATACATTTTTATCTTATTTCTTGAATGCAGTCTTTACTGAAACTCATTCAACCTCCTACAGGGAGAGAAAGATTGCAGAAAGACTAAAAACGTAAAAATATGACAACTAGTATCTGGTTATGGTCGCTATTATGGTGTTTCTCACGTTATCTAACTGTATTTACAGTTTATCTGTTTATTTTTTAACGATAAACATTAACTATAACCCGCTTCATAAAATACCACTATTGGCCAGTTTTTCGAGAGGTCAACTGATGCGTTAAAATGTAAAGAAATGCAGTAATTTCTTCAATTTACCGTCGACTGTGCTTGAGAAGCGCTGAAATGAATGGGCTTCTATCGAGGAACTATTGGTTGTTTGGAACTATTGGCCGCTCCATGACACGCTTTACTTCCGCATTCCTCAGTTCCTATGGAAGCCTATGGAAGTGTCGTAACTCTCTTTCTATAGACCATTTCAAGGACGTAAACAATAACAAGCGCGTTGGAGCGTTACACATTAAATGTGTAGTTTAAATTGTAACATTTAAACAGGAGGATTGTATATATATATATATATGACCGCAATCCCACTATTCATTAAGCGCTTCTCGCCATTGTTTTCAATGCACTGGATCATTAACCGGAAACTTCCTGGGACCAAAGACATCACTTCCTTAAGCCGCCGAATAGTGCTTGAAATGGTCTATATGGCTCTGCACTGGATCATTTAAACTTTGTGTGAGCACGTCATAAATAGAACGCGGCAGCAGATTACTGTCGAGGATTTGCCGTGTCGCGCCGCATCCAGTGTAGACAGCATAATAGGTTCTATTGTATTTGTCGCATCGCGTCGCGTCGCGCCGCGCCGCTCGCATCCGGTGTAGACACGGTGTTACAGTACATCTTTACGAAATATTTGGCTAATCGCCATTAGTAAATTTTTGCGATACATAATTGCTTCGCAAAACATCTCTCGTGAAGCAACAGAAGAAAAAAAATACTGTGTAGTAGAGCCCTGCACAGGCCTTAAATCTAAGCCCTAGCCCGGCCCTGGCCCGAGACGCACAGGCTGTAGCCGGCCCTTGTCCGACAGCTTATCAAAAATTTGGCCCGAGTCCGACCCAAAGCCCGTCTTTTTTTCCGCCAAACAGCTTATACTGTTACAGCCATTAAAATAGACCAGATTTGTATTTAATAGAAAGTTTGTTTTTTCGTTTCGTTTTTTTTTTTTTTAATCAGAATAATTTAGAGAAAAGCGGTCCACAGTGAGTTTACTCAATTTAACCTATATATAAAATCAACACTTGACTAGTCTACAATACAATCCACAGATATAAAACAAACATCAATATATCACAATGTTAGATTTAAAGTTTATTATCACCATCTCAGAACAAAGGCATTTCGAACAAAAATAGAGAGCAGGGCAGGCAGCTCTGCTTCGCAAAACCGGAACATGCAAAGTGGCAGTGGTAAAGTAAACGAATAATGAACAAATATATAAAGAATAAATAATAATATAGAAAACTTCAAAAACACAACTTTACTACGTGGCTGGAATTCTCTATGTGGCGCAGAGTATGTGAGCGGAGTGGAGCGGCAACAATTTCCCCTCCGCGCTCCTTGCATTTAATAATCACTCCGTTTCAGCTCCGTTCCGGGTTCACCATTTCCCGCTTCCGCTCCACTCCTCGCTCACTGATATCAGAAACACCGCTCCGCGTCAAAAAAAAAAAAATCTGTATGTTTGAAATGTAACAGTCCTGTTCATAAAATATAATAAAATAAAATAACAGAAGTTTCAAACACTAGTGTGCAATCTTTGTTCCTACCACATGCCAAGATAATAATTGTCAGCATTAAAAGAGTATAATTGCTGCTTTTTGCAGTGCAAAGTTTGTAATGAAAATAACAATACGTTTTCGTCAGTTATTTTACCTATGGATCGCTGCATTTCTTACAGATTTCTGTCATTCAAAATCGGATACCATTACATTTGTTTTAATGTATTATTGACAGAGCAATTGTGTGTGAATAAGTGTTGTACCCGTTTAAATCATGCTTTCACCTGAAAATATTCAGTATCTAGAAGGAACAAACTAATTCCTTGTGAACTATAATTTACCGCCCATCCATTGCCATCATCATAGCCTTCACATTATTTCTGCTTTGAGTGATCCATCTCTTTCAAGCTAGCTAAACATGTTTAACATATGAATTCTTGCTTAATATGCAGTTATATTACGGACTGTTGGCATGAATTGTACTCATGATGGAGCAGTGGTGGAGCGCTCTTGGAGCAAGTGTAAACCATGATGCTCCGACTTTTCAAAAATCCGCTCCTCCCTCCATTCAAAATCACACCGCTCCACTCCTCGCTCCGCTCACATACTCTGCTATGAGTGAGTTAGGCATCACTGGCGCTTCCGGACCGCACGCATTAAATCTCATTAAACTTTTTTAAAAGCAGGCCCAAAGCCCGATGTGCGTGCAAGATATGACGTGAAAATTGGCCCGAAGCCCGGCCCTAGGGGCATAAAAAAGTCGGGCCCCGACAGGCTCTGGCTCAAATGCAGGGCTCTACTGTGTACGACTCGTCACTTGCCATTGGAAGCTCCTTGTAGCAGCCTATGTTCCTGCTGGATCCTGCAGCTTAGCTGGCAACCTCGAGTCAGGGGGGAGAGGGAGGGGATACACCGTTCTACAGTATTTTGAAAGTGATTGCAGTACCAGTTTTGGCCACAATCCTACATACGGTTCCTTTAATATTACTACCTTTATAAAATAATAATAATTATTCGTATTAGACTATTTTACAATAATAATCACAATACCCACTTTTGTTTTTGTATAATAATAATTATAATAATTAGTAGTAGTAGTAGTAATATTACTACTACTTTTGTACATTAAAATAATAATAACCATCATAAGTATAATTATAATATAAATAATTAGCATTATTAGATTTTTTTACAGTAATAACAATAAATATTTATAATACATACTGTTGTTTTTGCATGATGATGATGATAATAATACTATACTATTATAATAATAATTATTATAGTTATTGGTGTTGTTGTTGTTGATTTTAATAATAATAATTAATATTATTACTACTTTTGTACAGTAAAATGTGTGTATAAAATAATTATTATTATTAGATTATTTTACAACAATATTAACAATACAAACTCTTGTTTTTGTATACAAATAATTATAATTATTATTAATATTATTAATAATAATATTCAGTGTTATTTAGTAGTAGTAGTAGTAGTAGTATTACCACTAATTGTGTACATTAAAATAATACAAATTTTCATAAGTATAATTATAATGTAATAAATAATTATCATTATTAGATTATTTTACAGTAATAACAATAAATATTAATAATACACACTGTTGTTTTTGCATGATGATGATAATAATAATAATTATTATTAAAAATATTAATAGTAAATATTAATACTACTATGACTTTTGTACAGTAAAA
The DNA here is from genome assembly GCF_049309525.1 of Garra rufa. Lineage (NCBI taxonomy): Eukaryota > Metazoa > Chordata > Actinopteri > Cypriniformes > Cyprinidae > Garra > Garra rufa. Next base: position 34,425,505 of record NC_133362.1, on the reverse strand, counting down.
CATTAGTATAAATTAATAAACATTATTAGATTATTTTACAACAATAATAATAATATTTACAATGCACTCTGTTGTTGTTGTATGATTATAATAAATATTATCATCATCATTATTATTATTATTACTACTATTATTTTCATACAGTAAACTATGTTTGTGTAAAATAATAATCATTATTAGATTATTTTACAATAACAACAATATGAAATATTCACAATACACACTGTTGATTTTGCATGATGATAATAATAATAATAATAAAATATTTGTATTATTTTATTAATAATATTTTTATTATTATTACTATTACTACTACTAATACTACTACTTCAGTACAGTAAAACATGTTTGTAATATAATAAATTGTTACATTATTTTACAGTAATCACAACACTGAACATTCACAATACACACTGCTGGTTTTTCATGATGATGATGAATACATTTTTTAAAATTATTTTATTAATATTTTTATTATTATTATTATTACTACTACTGCTGCTACTTTTGTACAGTACAATATGTGTTTATAATAGATTATTAGATTATTTTACAACAATAACAAAAATTTAAATTCACAATGCACACTGTTACTATTGATAACCATATAATATAATCATTTTTAATATTATTTTTTTATATATCATTTTAATCATTTTTATTATCATTGTGTTTGTTGCTTTATGCATTCTTATGTTTTACTGTTGTAGAATAATGACCATTTAGTAAAAAAATACAATAAAAATGAAATGCAATAATGAAACACTGATTAAAAATCGGTTCTGCAAATTAGCCGCTACCGCATAACAAAACGGCAAGCAGTTATTCCAACCATTTTTCGGAAATGACAAGTGAGCGGGCCAGCGTTCCGGTTACCGCACATTCTCCCTGTCTCATTTTTTCCTCATCTCGTCCTGGCACTAACTAACCCACGTGTAAATCAGCGGAGACACGCTGACCCCCGCTACGTGTCTCGTCTCGAGTTTCCGGCACTTGCGCAGAGGCTCTCGCAGAACGCTTCGTTACAGCATGAAAAATGAGTTATGTGGAATGAAGACATTTCCCCTTTGACTAGCACATTTGCAAAAAGGTATGTCAAGGATGTGAGGCGAGGGCTGTGGGCAACCTTTCAAGAGAGTATTTTTTACTTGCTTATTGGAGGAGCAATAAATATCAGGGCGACAGGCCCTTCTCACTGTTACAAAGCCTACCTGCAACCGTGCTGGATAATTAGCAGCCTTGAAGATGATATATGACTTTCATTACCCTTTGGGACTGGGGAGACTAAATGAGGACAGAGCTAATTGCCGTGCAAAGCAGTTTGGCATGAATGAAAAAAATGCAGGGCCGGGCTCCAGCCCAAAAAGGGCCCTGTTGCCGCTCTGATCCCCGACTCGCTTTTTCGCCCGCAGGAGTTCACTTGCTGTCCATAAATCATAGGCTGCTTACAGCTCAAACAGCCCTGAGTCATCAACATGCAATAAGCTGAGTGACAGATTCCATCTCCACTACATTAGGCCCCCACTTCAAACATAGTTGTTTCTCTCTCGCTCTCACTTCCACGCTCATGCCGAGGCCTCTCTTTATCTCGTTCTAGCTCATTCAAACCCCATTTTTCCCTTCTCTTTCTTTCTCCGCCGACCCTCCGCCCTGCGCTCTCTCCTCCCGTGTCCTGCACTTAACTGTAAATGAAACCCAGACGGGACGGGCCGGATTACAATGTAAAATAAAAGCTGTCGATCACGTGACAGATAAAACTGCCAAGACCGAGGGGGAACGAAATCATAAAGAGGCAGAGGTAAGGGCTACGAGGAGCGCTTCCAGGGCTTTCTTTGTCAGGAGTGCCAACGGTAGTGGCTAATGCTTTAAATGGTAAGGTTAAGTATGCTGGCATCCAGAGCAGGGACAAAGCGCTACTCTCCTGCTGACATGTCAATTCAATTTAAGCAGCTCTGTGCTTGTCAGGCCGGAGGGAGGGGGGCACTTGTAGCCCCTGCGCTGTGTGCCTTTCTTCGGGCCCAGTATCCAAGGCAAAAAAATTCCTGCTAGGATTTCAACAAAACCTCTTGACATTGTACTTCCTCTCCTAAGCTTACCAGCTCCTTTTGATGCTCGCTCGACTTAAATAAAAGCGCTTACTTATCCGTGAGTACAGCAAGACAACTGTGGCTGCGCTTTTGTGACGCCCAATGACTTGTTGCTGCCATATTTCTGCATTATCGGTCTATAGGTGGAGTATGATCAAAACAAATTGACTTTCTCCGCAAAAAACCCGGGCTCTCCTTGCCGCCGAATTATTCAACTCTCCGAGGGCGATACGAGGGGTCTTTGTGACAATGATAAAACTGCTTTCTTTCTCCGGATTTTCACTCTGGCTTCACTGTCTCTTTTCTCATCTCGCTTCCATTTCCAGGAGTGTCTCTCTGGGGTATGACAGCATTAACAAGCATTGCTTGAAAACCCACATTCCCAGCAGAGGCTGCGCGGCGTTGGAGATGCAGGTGTTTCTGGACAGGTACCGAACATCTCTTGTGACTCCCGGAGAGCAGGGCTGTGTGGGTAAGAGGGGCCTGAGGGAAAGGCACGGGGGAGAGCATTAATATAGAGGAAGTGCAGCACGCCCGTGGAAGATCTGTCATGTTTAGCCCTGGATAATACAAGCCAGCCAGCACATTCGGACTGAAACATTCTCGTTCAGGCTGAAAGAAGGACAGAGGCGCCACGGTCATTCACGTCAAAGGGAAACACGTGCCTTCAGATTGTTGAGCCATGCAACTTACAAAAAGTGCATCTGTATCTTTGAAAATCAAGGATGTGTTCACACTTGTAGTTTGTTTGGTTCATTTGGTCTGGACGCAAAAGGAAAATGATACATTTGGTCCTGGTCCGTTTAGCGTTCACACTGGCATTTTTGACAGTGAACCTAAAGATACTGAACCTAAAGGCATAGTGATACGTTCACAACCTGATCGGTCGGGTTTAACGACGTATATTTCATGACGGAACTCACCGAACACTCCAAACAAACGGAAAAGGTGCGTTAAGACTTAAAGCGACGCTGACAGTGTATGACATCTAAGTAGCCATTCACTGATTGGTCTGCTTATTGCCGCTTTGAATCGAATACACGCAATGCCATCTGCTGGAGTAAGCATGCTCATTGTTGCGTGTATATGATTTAATTTCTGCAAACTCACTAAAAGCTCATAAAAAGGCACTTTACCTTCTCGTTGCTCCACGTTTGCCCTCTGCTCATTTTATTTTGGATACACTGCTTGTTCCCTTCATGAAATCATGTCGCGTAGCATTGCATTTTGTCATTACTTCCTGTTTTTGGTTCGTTTAGAAGTATTTGGTCTGTGTTGCGTTCATATTTAATTCAAACTGCACCAGAGTTTGTTTGAAAGCGGACTGACACCCATCTTTTTAGCGGTCTCGCTTTGCTTATTTGGTGCGCACCAGGGTTCGGATGGCAGCGTTCACACTTACTCAGATGAACCGCACTAACAGAGCAATCGCACCAGAGTTCGTTTTAATCTAACATAACAAGTGTGTGCAAAAATTACACATTACTGTTTTCTGTACACATTACATGTTTTAGACTGGATTTTAAACTAGATTCTCTGCATGCTAAATTAAAACTGTAGAAATCATAATACAATAACGTTTTATCCACCTTATTCAGCGTGGAAGTAAGCTTATGGGCGAGACTTCCAGTTCAGTAGCCACTGTAGAGAAAAAACGAGAAGAATAACAACGTGCAGTAAACGGTAAAACTGTTTGCACTACAAAACAGTGTGTTCATATAATACAGTAAGACACATTAATTTGCAATATCAAGCAGTAAAACCAGCCATTTTGTACAGCTAATCATAGCTGGATGAGTCCAGAAACCAGAACTATAAAATTACTGCAAAAATAACCTCTTCTTTGGCGAGTCATATTTGGCATCCATTTTAGAAAGGGCTGCCACAGTTGCGTCCGCATAAAAATATGTCCATTAGGCCCCTGATTCTGGATTATTCTGAGTCGTATTATCCAGATTTCATCTAATACAAAATAATTCTTCTTTGGACTTAATCAGCAAATGAAATATAATGGGTCTCTCTTCATGAAGAGAGGGTCAAAGCCCTCATTTAGTGCCAAGAAACCATAAAGATTTCAGATTCACCACATCATTGAGCTATTTTGTCAGCCATTAACATAATTTAGTTCTATCCAAGCAAGAATCCAAAGCCCATTAATACTGCTCAGCATGGCTGCGAGGTCCTCTGAAAAAGATCTGACCTATTACTAATGAAACAACTGTTTCCTTTTCAAGTGTGAGTCTCTGTATAGACTCACTGCTTACAACAAAGTTGTGCAGTTTCTGTTTCCTTTCGCTAATATGTGCTAGAACCTGAATACCATATTCGGAAAGGAAATTATGTGTAGGCCTACTATGGAACTTCTAAAAGGAATACATACGAGATCGGGAAAGGAGGGAAAAATATATTCCAATGCTTTCTCTTGCAATTATAGTGTATATACAGCTGAAATCAAAAGTTTACATACACATTTACATTATTTTACCAAAATAAGAGGGATCATACAAAATGCATGTTTTGTTTTTTATTATTTAGTACTGACCTGAATAGGATATTTCACATAAAAGATGTTTACATATAGTCCACAAGAAAAATTTTTAGTTGAATTTATAAAAATGACCCTGACAATTTTTTGAATTTGAAGATCAGGGTAAATTAAACTTATTTTGTCTTTTGGGAAACATGTAAGTATCTTCTATAGCTTCTGAAGGGCAGTACTAAATAAAACAATATGATATTTAGGCAAAATAAAAAAAAATAAAAATACACATCTTCATTCTGTTCAAAAGTTTTCACTCCCAGCCCTTAATGCATTGTGTTTCCTTCTGTCATTGTTAGAAAGGGTTCAAATACACAAATATGCTGAAAAACCAAAGAGTTTGTGGGACCTGAAGGATTTTTGTGAAGAACAGCAGTCAGTTTAACTGCTCAGGACAAGCAAGGGACTCATGAACAACCATCACTAAACAAAAAAACACAGTTGTGGATCATTCAGGTAACAACACAGTATTAAGAATAAAGTGTATGCAAAGTTTTGAACAGGTATTCCTTAAACATATAATATGTATAAAAATATATAATATATACATAAAAACTGGCACTCAAGAGTGATTAAATCTGATTAAATCATGATTTATTAAAAAATAAATATACTAAAATGTATTTGAAATACATTTAAGTATACAAATACATATACGATATTATTCAAAGATCATACAATACTCATCAAGTGACATTAAAACACATTTTAGACTTAATATTATGAAATGTGCATTGGGCACAAGTAGTTCTCCAAATAAAGTTTAATTAAAAATAATTTTTATATCAGTCTGGAGTGATATGCCAGTAAATATGTTAATAGATTTAAACTGTACTTAGTATGAAATAAATGTATTTTAAATATGTGCTTTGTGTAATGTGTTTTTTCCATTAAACACAAACGATATCAAGCCACATATAAGCGCATCCGACGACTAGAGCAAAGATGAAACTATATGAGTGTAGCCCAGCTGACAGACCCCAGTGTTGCTGCGTCTCCCTCAAGGTGAGAATTGTTTTTGTTCTCACAATTCACACAACATCTTTTGTCTTTCAGCTTTGAGGCCAAACATTAGCTGAGCTGTGTCTCACAGTGTGGGACAGAGGGAGAGAAATAAAAGTGTGTGTGTGTGTGTGTGTGTTGTTGTTCACAGGAGGAGTCTAAGCTTTGCTGCAGAGGTGTTTAAAAACCCATCTGGCACTTTGTAGACAGAAAACCTGGATTGCGTATTTCACCCCCTGCATCTTTTCTCTGCACTACTTCCTGCCATTGATCAGAGGAAACAGGAAGTGCGGTGCTTCTAAGACGATGTGAGTACACTTACCGGTCCCCTCTGGAATAATAATCAGACTCCATTTTCTCTGCTCACTACCCATCACTCTGATTAATACCCATGAGTGCGAGCTCTGGTGCCTGTATTTACAGAGGGGCAGCTGCTGCGCTGGAGTCAGCATGCAGCCTCCTCTGTTTTGCACCAGAAACCTCTACAGTGCCGGTGCGAGGCTTAACGAACCAATAAAAGCAGCTTTATTCATGCTTAATTGAGAAAGAGACACAAAATGCTTGCACAGAGAGTTAACGTCTGACCTCAACAGCAGTTTTGTGCGTAAGTATCAAATTATTCTCTTAACAAACAGAATATGGGCTCATTTTTCATCACTGTCTTTAAAAAGTGCTTGTTCATTATGCAAAAACCCTGCCAAAAGAAAAACAAAATGTTAGCCTACTATAATATAATATAATATAATATAATATAATATAATATAATATAGGGTCTAGAATCAATCATTTGTTCAGCAAATGAGAGGCAAAAAACTAAATAATATTAGCCTCTAATAATATAATGTAATAAATTAGAATAGAATAGAATAATCTGTCAATGTACTAAATTTTACTTTAATTTATATAAAATTAATATGTATAAAATTGTAAACATTTATAGCCATTGTATTTATATATGTAATTAAACTAAAGAAAAATGTAGTTTTAAGCCAAAATCAAATGCTTTTCAGCAAATAAGAGGCCAAATAACAAAACAACAACAAAAAGAGCATTGCCCATACATCTAAACTTTGTCAAACATATTATTCTCTGTTTGCCAAAATCTATACTATAATTGTAATATATAAATATAACAATTAAAGCAAAATGTAGTATAATGTTATAGATGCAGAAAAGTAATATAGTCAGCAATAAAAAGGCAAAAGTGCAGAAAAAATGCAATATACACAAAAACATAAATATAATATAATGCTAGAAATAAATACAGAAAATGCAAAAAAAAAAAAAAACACAAAAACAAAAACAAAAACAAAATAATATTAGCCTGTAATATAATATAATTTAATACTAGGGGTTTCATTTATATCAGTTTTACAAATAATACTTAAACATTTTGCATTTGTTTAATATATAAATGTAACTAAATAAAAGTAAAATTTAGTATAATGCTAGAAATAAATGCAGAAAGGTAATATAGTCAGTAAATAAGAAGCAAAAGTGCAGGGAAAGCACAACAAACACAATATAATATAATATAATATGCCATTATACTAATTACTTTACATTTTATATGCAATATTTTATATTTCATAGCAATTGTATATATAAATGTAACTAAATGTAAATGTAAAATTAAAGTAAAATGTAGTATAATGCCAGAATTAATCATTTATTTAGCAAATGAGAGGCAAAAAACTAATAATATTATATGATCTTATAGGCTAATAATATAATATAATCTGTCATTGTAAAAAAAATACTTTAATTTATATAAAATGTATATGTATAAAATTGTAAACATTTCTAGTCATTGTATTTATATATGTAATTAAAGAAAAAATGTAGCCAAATCCAGTGCTTTTCAGCAAATAAGGGAAATAAGTAAGAAAACAAAAACAAAAAGAGCACTGCCCATACATCAAAACTTTGTTGAACACATTATTCTCTGTTTGCCAAAATCTGTTCTCGCTGTTGAAATGAAAGTGGTGGAGTTCAAAATCAAAGCCGACAGGCCCCAATAAATCAAGCTAAATCACAAATCAATAAGAAATACTAGCTAAATTATGACTAATGGCATAGCAGTCATAAACTAACACCAACACAACTCAGCAGGCCATTAATTTCATGGCAATGCAAAATAAACAGACACATTTCTTTCATGGCCCTAATAAATTTCCCTGAAAAACTCAAAGAACAGTCCATCTGCTTCCAATAATTTTTAATTTCCCTTTCTGTCCCATTCTTATTAGGTATTCCGCTGAGATATTTGTTCATTTACCTCCTCCCATCTGCATTCAATTACTGTATCCCCGAAACACGCTTCCTATTTGTTTCTCTCCAGAAGTGCGTAAAACACCCCCACCTGTATCTTAAGCAAACTTTATGCTTGTTTTATTATCTGCGAGGGGCCATGACTCATTTTGGCTCCGCTGCATGCCGGTGCGCGACTTGGACGCGAATCTGGTTTTGATGTGTTTTGGCTAGGGCAGAAAACACCTGCACCTATTCTCTGGGCTAATCTATTAGACTGGTAAATGGCTGAGCAGATGTTCTGAGATCAGCAGGGACTCCAGCCTCGGCTTTATGACCCGTTCCCCCGTTTGCCCGTGGCTTCTGAACTCGGATCAGAGGACAATTGTGCGTTCGCCGTGTTTTCTTTGTAAATCATATTTTCAATAAAAAGAGCCCCGTGGGGGTCATCCATACCCCTTAAAACACACACTTGGCTCCTACACACTGGATAAAGCAGTGCTAGTGGGGGTAATTGCATTCCTTGGGCAATATTTATATATTCAACCTTTCGTACAGCCGGACGATTTGCTCCTCTCAATAAAACGTAAATGATGAGAATCACAGATTGCAAAAGCAGTTATGTGACAGAATTGCATTACTCAAAAGACTACTCAGAAGCGTAATGTTGCATTGGAAACGCATTCGCTCCAGCCTCGGGGAGAGCGGTGCCCAAACTCGGGCATTTCCCCGTCTCTCCGCCAGGCCCCCGAGGTCACCCGGGATCAAAATGACCCTGCTAGACATTTAGTGACAGCCTAAATAACGCGATCTGACAACTACTGCTCAGAAGAAATTGTCCTCTTTCCAAGCGCGCGCACGTAACGGGATGTTTTCCTGAAAGACAAAGACGCTGCCCTCAAGAGAGCTGCCATATCGGCGCACAAATCAATCACGTTCACACATGACAGTTCAAGTTGTTCTTATGTGTCACAGGACTGATAAGCAGAGAATCAGGATGTCATTTTAAGCAAGGGGACGATAATTTACACATGTTCCCATGCCAACTATTAATAACTGACTGCTTTATTGCACAGCCAGCCAGTCATGCACTGCTTTAAAGGAGACAGAACATGTTGTCACCGGTGTTTTCATAAATCCTGCCGAAAGGAATGCGCCATTAAACGGGGGAGAAAACAGAGCCCTGCCAGCCAAAAATAGTACCAACATATGAATGCAATTTCCTCTGCCACGTGGGAAACAGCGCCTCCTCTGCTTCGCCTCAGCGGTGCAACAGGTAAAAACACAACGCCAGCCATATTGGATCCTTCAGCATTAAATACAATACCCTGTTGAGCCTGACTCGTAAGAAGAGTCCCGAACTCATTAGAGTCCCAAAATAAGATGTCACCATCTGATTTGTCAATTAACGTCACACCAGCTTTTTATAAGAGGAGTCATTGCACCAGTGGAAATGGATCGCGACTAAGACAAGCTGGTTGTCAAACTGATGAAAGAGGTGCGGCAAAGACGACGGATGGCTTCTCGGGAAAATTTACAGTTTCCAAATACAGGGATACGAGAGAGGGCCAGGGCACAACTCAGCCTGACAGCTTGATTGACCTCTGAAACCAGAGAAAGATCATTCTGGTTTGTTTTCGTGCAGTAAATAAACTGCCTCAGTCCTTCAGAAGGTGACACGTTGAGCCAAGTATGACAGACGATGCCCAGTATTTTACAGAAATATATGGATTTTCAATAATTAGCAGAGGAATAAGACCTTATGACAGCGATAACCAGGAGAAACTGTGGGAGAGGGCGCCATTGCTTGTTTGAGTGCTGGTTCTTGCATCTCATTGCTCTGGCTGTGTGCAGGCTTGAGACAGATCTATTGTGATGGCAGGATCACCACTCACTAATAATTAATCAGATTCTGCAGTCTCGCAGTGGTGCGACACCCAATCCCCCTTTGGCCCTCAGATCTGTCTGCTGCTGTTGAGAACTTGTTTGGCATGAGAGCATGAAGGCCCAACTACTATATTTACATCTCCTAGCGCTCTTCACCTCAACATGCCAAACAACCACCCCGTCTGTGGTAGGAAACACAAACACGTAAGTTGTAACGTTGACTGTTAAAGCAGCAAAATACGTGTCTGTGAAAGCGAGTCGTGCACCTGCATGCATTTTTGACTTGCGCTGGCTCGCCGTATTTAGGGCTCCCTTTAACTTTCATTCAAAATAAATCCGGGAGGTTACCGAGGATGATGTGCTTTCATCAAGTGACCAGATGATCCGGGGAAAATATAAGCAATCCTGTTGGCATAAGCTTGGTGACACACAGCATAAGCTGCTTGGCAGTTTCTTACTCCTTAGAAAAGAAAGAGACAGAGAGAAGAATATATATGAAATGAAGTCAGTGTGGAGGCATGCCTTGGGCAGAGCTTGTCAACATCATTGAACATCAAATATTTACTGTACCAAATGATAAGTGCAAGATGGATATGAAAAGTGATGCTTTTAATTTTTCTATCTCCATTAAGCTACTAGTTTTTTCCCAGCGTCCCAGCCAAACTTTAACCCAACAGGAGCACCTTTAGTCTCAGCGAGGGTGTTAATCCAAGGCTCTGGCATTCCTCTCTATTTCACTGGACACTTGTCAGCTCTCAGAGGTGCAGATGTTTAGCTGTCAGAGCGGCTTTATAATGCACAGAGCTTGTGTGATACATACATGAATCATACTGGAAAAACACAGTATGTTGTTATAAGGGTACTTAATGAGTACTTAAGTGTTTGCATGCATGGGATTAGTCTGAATGAAGAGGGTCTGGATAAGATATGAAATCCTGAACTTACTTACAGGTCTTCCAAAGTGTTTTGGCAAATCAGTAGAAATGACATTGCTGTCGCTAGAAGTGTGTTTTATAAACAGAATGGATTTTAAATAATTGCTGAAACTTTTTTTTTAACTTTTATTTTTTGGTTATTGTTCTTTACCTTAGCTCACAACAGTAACCTTCTAATAATGGAAGCTTCTTTAGGCCTATAATTTGAGTGGTTCAGGTCATTATAACAATAATAAGCAAGGTTTGGCGTGATCTGAGCCTAACTTTGCCATCGTTAGATTTAATCAACATTGATAGCACCATTGATGGTAAAACTTTTTTTGTAGTTGGTCAGAACAAAACTGGCAGTCATGTCACTTGTTCAGATGACATTTTTGGGTGAAACGTCTTATTTTGGACACACTTCCAAGACATAATATCTGTAATTCCGAAGTACAGTGAATATCCACACTGGTGCGTTGACTGTCAACCACACATACATCTCAAAACATTAGATCCATCCGCGCTGAGGAGCCGTGCCATGCACAACCCTTATTAAGAAGATAGTTCTGTAAATAACCGCAATTGCAAGTTTCAAACAGAGATGGCGACAAAACTTGCATAATGGAGCTTTAAATATCCCATAAGGGTTTGTTTTTTATTCAGACTAAGATGTTTTATGTTATTTTATTTTAATATGAAAGTGATATTTTGTTGCTTAACCTGGTCAGAGACCCAGTCTTTCAATCTATAGTATATAAATCCGTGATAAAATTAAAACTGATTATTATTGCTAAGGTACTAAATCTAATAAAAGGTTAGAATAATAGTAACAAATACATTTAATAATTAAACAAAAAAGTTTTGCACCCCTTAATATTTTAAAAAGAGGTTGTGTAAAGAAAAAGAAAACTCAGGATATATCACTAGTATTTTTATAGCTCAAGCTCTAATTTGGTAATAAGTAATAAGTGAAAAATATAGTAAATAGTAAAAAATAGAGAAAACTTATATAGAATATAGAAAAATAGTAAAAATATTAATTGTGCATATTTAAGATGCATACAATTCTATGGAACTGACATGACCTTAGTAAAAAAAAGTATATTTTTAAAATATATTTATTTTATACAAAGTATAGTGCAAATCTATTAACATATTTACTGACATATTGCTTGAAACTTACTGATTTAAAAATTATAATTCAACTTAATTTGGAGTACAACTTGTGCACAATGCACATTTCTTAATATTAAGCCGTAAATGTGTTTTAATATCACTATCGATGAGGATTGTATGATCTTTGAATAATATCAGTCTTTAAATGCAAGATATTTAAAGTGTACACTCTTAAAAATAAAGGTGCTTCACGATGCCATAGAATAACTTTTTTTGTCTAAATGGTTCCATAAAGAACCTTTAACATCTGAAGAACTTTTCTGTTTACAAAAGGTTCTTTGTAGCGAAAGAAGGTTCTTCAGATTATAAAAAGGTAAGAAAGAGATGGTTCTTTAAAGAACCTTGGTTCTTTGTCAAACCAAAAATGGTTCTTCTATGGCATCGCTGTGAAGAACCTTTTAAAGCACCTTTATTTTTAAGAGTGTACCTGAGGTATACTTACAGTAGTTCCACTTTAGCACAATAAAATATACTTTAGTATATCTTTAGTTGGATTCCAGTGCTACTTCCGCACAATTAAAGTGCAATAAGTATAAAATTAGTTGTTTTAATTGAGCAGACTATCAGTTTAGTACACTAAAAGTACAATTACATATGTACTAAAATATGCAAATGTAATTGTAGTATATTTAGCATAAAATAAATGTATTTCAAATACATTTTAGAACATGTATTTTTCACTAGGGGCATTCTGTGAAATGAGTATGACAAAGGATATAATAGTTAAAAAGTCCATGACTTTCCTTTTTAAAAAATGATAGCCACTTGGCATTGTTAGACAAAATGAATCAGTTAGACTGCAAAAGTAAGAGAGATTACTTTCTATCAGTCAACAGAGCCAAAAGTGTCCATACTCGCAGAACAGTAATGTTGTTTTCAAATATAATACTAAGATAAATCAACTAACCATTACCACTCAGTCAGCATATTACTGGTATCTTGCCATTAAAGCTTTATAAAGGCTTATTTGTTGAACATATTGATATATTGCTTGAGTCTATTTATTGGCTCTCTAAATTCCCCTCTGGATTCCCGTCACCGTCAAGTGTTTCTGCAAGGTGAGATGCTTTGAGTGAAACACAATCCGTTTGTCAAAGGGGAAATATATGATGAGCCCTTACCCAGACAGCACGGATGTAAACAGAGCTATAAAATGCTAACATCTTCTTTTATATTTATGTTTTCATTTATTGGGGTTTATTTTTTGCGCCTCCAAAGGTTAAACACACTAATCTCTTATCTAAAGTATCAGTCAAAATAGCAATCTGTAAGCACCAGTTGACGTGAGAATTGAAAGACCCCACCGCATGCCTCTTCCTGGATCTGGTTGCCCATCTGCATGACTCGAGCTGCCATTATGACAGCTCCACCTGCCCAGAACGGATGGCCAGCTGGTCCAGAGTATGATTTACGGCCAGCGTAAACTTACTCAGCAGGATCTCCAACACATTTGTGCATTCACTCACACGTAGAAGTGTTACATGATGCTAAAATCAGGGGGCACGCAGACCGAATGACAGCAATAAATGTTTAGAGCCGTACTTATCACTTTTCAAAGGAGAGTTCCTTGTCCGTGTAGAAGATTCTGGAAATCACTTGAGCAGATTTATGTTGTATGCAGCAGACTACACCAACCTGGGTATCTGATGTATATTACACTCAATACCTTCCGTCTATAAAAAGAAAATGACATAATAAAACCGCCTGTACAACCCGATACCAGGCTCTTGTGGTTAATCCAACTTTTCTGACGCCCAGTTTGATTTTCATTTTTCAAGGTTAGGCGATTAATCTCTCGGCAGGATGTAAACCCTGCTTCGGGAAGCTTTTTAAGAGACTGTACCCCGTGTTCGCTTTACAGGTACAAGGTCTTTGCTTTAAATATTAACAAAGCCACAAAGCACACAAGAATCAGTCAAGTATGAGGTCAGGTGTGTAGTGAGATTACTCTCGCTTGCTCATAGGCGCACAAGTGCGTTACACGCGCAGGACTGAGATGCCTAGGTTAAGCTGTTGGCCTGACTTATGGTACCAATAAAGTTTAGTGATTTAGAGTGCACAAATGAAACGGCTCTGTTGAGGGAGGGGAGGCGTGACACTGAAGGCTGTTTGGAGGTCAGTGAGCTTTTGAAAACCCTGTTCCTTCTCCAGGAAAATATATTCTTCTCCAGCCTAAAATGCGATGAAAATGCATCTTGTTAAAAGGAATAGTTTACCCAAAAATGATAATTCTGTTCAGATAATGTACTCACCCCTTTGTCATCCAAGATGTTCATGTGTTTCTTTCTTCAGTCGTAAAGAATTTTTTTCATTATATAGTGGACTTCTATGGTGCCTTGAGTTTGGACTTTCAAAATGCAGTTTAAATGCGGCTTCAAAGGATTCCAAATGTGGTTGTAAACGATCCTAGCCTAGGAAGAAAGGTCTTATCTAGTGAAATTACCCTAAAGGCCCGTTCACACCAAAAACGATAACTATAACTATAGAGATAACGTTCTAAAAATTTAAGAGAATAGCAGAGCTCTCAAGATAACGATACAGGGCAACGATATAGTTGGGATCAATTTCAGAACACTTTTTTTACAGCTGATGAATGATAAAGCACTGACAGCTAATCAGACTTCATTCAAATTTAAAGGGCTCATGCATTTGAAATAGCAGGCGACATTGTAGAGGAGCAAACAGACATTGCACAGCAAACAGGGTAACATAAAACATAAAATGACCTCAGGAATTCAGTGCTAGTTTGAATAACATTATCTTGCCTCCTTTGAAGGTGCAGTAGAAAAGAGTCTGTATTGTTTTTTATTCCACTACATTGGCGTCATTAGAGATCAGATAGTTTACGCTAGATTCACTGTTTAGATGCTCTCGAAACGTGCATGCTGAGGACATCTACTGGTTGGAGTCGTGTAAATGCAACAAAAACAGACAGTTATTGTTCACTGGCAGGGACACAAATATAGTTATCGTTGTATTTATAGTTATCGTTATCACTCTTAGTGTGAACGGGCGTTAACTGCCTTGAACCGGAAGGCAAGACAAGACGAGCGTTTGAGGTTAAAAAGTATAGAAATTGTCATTTAAAAAAAATAGCCAATCGTTTTGGATCTTTTAAAGCCATAGTTAAACTGCATTTTGGAAGTTCAAACTCGGGGCACCATAGAAGTCCACTAGGGTAGAGCGGGGCTAATTATAACACAGGTGGTTTAAATATTTCCATACATGCTAACATAACCAAATTTACTGTATTTACTAGTTGCCATAGCAACACTATGCAGAGAAAAAAAGAGCGCCAAAATTCAAAAGCCTTTTGAAGATATCGCTGAATATTTATGTAAAAGTACATTTCTGGCGGAAGTAAACTTTTCATTTCAGTTTTTAGTATTCATTTAAAATTAGACAAATCTGCTATTATTTTAATCTCCAATCTGTTATTTATCAGTTCAGATAGTTTATTAATTCTTCGCAAACCAGCAGAAGAAACTAACCTTCTTTAAACTCCAGTGCAGATGGGGAACGTTGTAACACTGTGTTACAATACTGTTATACCCCACTGTTATTAAACTATGCTATTCTATGACATTAGCGATGCAATTTACACTATTTACTTACAAGGATTTTGATAAGAAACCACAAGAAACAGGTGAATAAAGGCTGACAATCAATGTTTAATGTTCAGAAGTTATTATTTTAAGAAATGTAAAGTATTTTGGCTGGTTTATGTGTGTCGTGTTCTATGAGAGCTGTGTGTGGAGGGAGGGGAGTGTTTTTCTGAATGTCTAAATGTGTTTCATCTATTTG
Source organism: Garra rufa (assembly GCF_049309525.1). NCBI lineage: Eukaryota > Metazoa > Chordata > Actinopteri > Cypriniformes > Cyprinidae > Garra > Garra rufa. The sequence continues at coordinate 34,409,843 of NC_133362.1, read as the reverse complement.
TCTACATTGTTTTGAACTACTGTACAGCTGTGTGATCAGGGCCGTTCCAAGCATTGTTGCGATGTGTTCATAGTCAAACTCCAAAATTAGATTATTTTTTATTTTAAAAAAATGTCATTACTTTATTTGAAAAACTTAACACATGTATTTTATTGACAAAATATTTTAGTTTGTTGTGTATATTTTTTTTTTCATTCAATCAGCTGTCATATGGTTGTGTTACAACGTGCCCCTCAGATGTTACAATGTACACGGGGCATAAGACCTAAACATCTTGGATGACAAAAGGGTGAATACATTATCTGTACATTTTTGTTCTCATTTTGGTACTCTCGTGAATGTGCAGGGTCAGAAAGCTTACAGATTTCATTAAAAATATCTTAATTTGTGTTGTGAAGATGAATGAAGGTCTTAGGGTGAGGGTGAGTAATTAATGACAGAATTTTCATTTTCGGGAGAACTATTTCTTTAATAAGTTTTTCATTCGACAATAAAACTAATCTTATTGTAAGGCAGCCAGAATGACAAGATATGTATATATAGAGAGACATATATCCTCAGGCAGTTTCTGTCCTCGAGGTGTCGTGACTGGAAATGAGTAAATAAAACCAGCAGAGCGCTGTGCTGGCGCAGAAGAGCTGATACATCAGAGACCTTCCATCTTCCTCAGCGCTTTTATTTTCCCCATTATGTCCCTGTTAATGAGTCGCTGAGAACACCAAAGCCAATATATAGGGGTAATGCATCCAAACAGCCGATATAATGAAATGGGGCTTATCGGTATGTGTGTCCATTAATGCGTGGGCTTCGGATGGAAAAAAACAAGGTCTGGTGTTGGCATCGTTGTGGATTTTGGGTGATAAAACGAAGGCTCTGTACTTTTCCATTGGCTTGTTACCTTTCACTTCCTAGGTAGAGCTTTTGTAGCCTCGTTCCTTGAAAGAAGCAGCGTAGACCCGACTTTAATTAATTCCAACACGCATTCGTATTATTCTTTTATATAAGTGCCAGGTTTCCTGCGCGCATCCATTACGAACCCAACTAAAGCTCTTTTAGTATATTTATTACCGCACAAACTGGGTTTAAATTATTAAACATAATGATGTAGGCTCCAAAAATATGTTGTTCTTTATTTTCTCCGCAGAGAATCAATGTTATGCATTAGCAGTATAAATTAAGTAATACTTTACCTAGGCATGTTGCTGCCTTTGATACATTCTCTTAGCGAGATATATTCTCCGAGCTGAGCGCTCCCAAGGCCTCTTGGGGAAAGGATGATATAGTTCATTCTAATGAAAGAGCTTGCGGCTGGTAATGGCTTAAATGATGCATTTGCACTGAAGAAAATGTGTTGGGAAGATCTTGCCAAAACAAGATCATTCACCGGATAACAGAATAGTGATGTCACTGTATCTCTGCATGCTTATTTTGGTATATAGACAAATCCTGTCAAGATCTATCATCTTTTATTGGAAAATTAAACATCATTTCATCAAACTTTATTGATTTCAACAACTGAGAAGATTTTTATTTTTAAAGATCACCTGGCAGTATCACAGAGTAAAGAACACATTTATACTCAACGTGCATTATGTATGTTACAGTCTTTGACAGACAGCATGTTGAAACCATTCAGGCCACCATTTTCTCCTTCTTCTCAGTAAGTGATGACGTAAAAAAGTCAAAACATGTGGAAGCATATGTTTTTGCATGTACTCCCTGAACCTCTGCAGGTTTCTCATAAATACCACTTGTACTGTGCATGTTATTTTTTGTGTTGAAAGTAATATAAGTCTTACATTCATTTTATGTTTATTTGTTTGTTTGTTACCAGACAAAGAGTGGATTTGATGCTAAGTTATTTTTGTTTTCTCAAGAAAATGCAGATCCTGTAGTAATGTGAAAAACAAACAAAAGTTGGCACACCATAGTCTCCAAAAATGAAAAACAATGTAAAAATGGACTTCACACAAGTTAAAGTTTCAATCTTGCAGGCTGTTATTCAGAACTATGAAATAGTTTTGCATTTTTGTAGCCTGTGTATGCTGGCTTTTGTTTTTTGTTTTTATCATATGTTTTGTCGAGTACCCAATTTTCTGCATTTTTTGCCATTGATGTGCATGTTTTGTTTTTTCTTTGTAAATAATAGTGAAAAATCACTTTTTACTCATAAATATATAAATATACTGAATCATATATGTGACCCTGGATCACAAAACTAGTCATAAGTAGCATGGGTATATTTTAGCCAACAATACATTGCATGGGTCAAAATCATCGATTTTTCCTTTATGCCAAAAATCATTAGGATATTAAGTAAAGATCATGTTCCATGAAGATATTTTGTAAACTTCCTATCATAAATATATCAAAACTTGATTTTCGATTAGTAATATGCTTAAGAACTTAATTTGGACAAGCGATTTTCTCAATATGTTTTTGCACCCTCAGATTCCATAGTTGTAACATAGTTGTATCTCGCCTAAATATCATATCATACATGAATGGAAAGCTTATTTATTCAGCTTTCAGATGATGTATAAATCTCAATTTAAAGTTTTGTGATCCAGGGTCAAATATCACATTTAATTAATTGTGTTACTTCTGGTTTCTTTGTAATTTTTGTTTTAATTATTTGTTTTACCACCATTTTTTTCTCAGTGTAGTTTTTATTCTTTAAAACTGCATAAATTAAAAAAAAGAAACACTACACACTACTTGGTGCAAAAAGCCGCCGTCCTGCTCGGATTTACATTCTCGCAGCATCTCCATAGGAACAGATAGGGTGGAGAAAATGGCCTCATTGAGTGTCTGCATGCTTATAGTGATTGGTGGTCTCATCTGCTGAAACCATTGCATTAGTATCTGCTTCCCAGATCTCCTGTGGCCCACACTAGACTCTCAGGCCAAAGAGCTCTTAGTCGTAGGGAAGATAAACTGAGATTACCCCTCTCTGCCATTCCAAAAGTGCCATCTATCACCAGGGCCTCCATGTGACTTCAATTACATTAACAAGCTTAATGTTAGTGTTAAAACACAGTTAAGGACAGGCCAGGGGCCACGGCTGAGGTAGAGGTCTGCCGATGACTAATGTCTGACCTGTCTGAAAAACACAAAGGAAAATTCCTTTCGGTCAGCGAGATATTCGCGAGGAGTCGGAAGCACTTTTCGCCTCTGTCTTAAGGTATAACCCCTGTAATCGCTAATTGTGCGATTTCTCTTGTGTACTTTAAGTTCGTCCAGACAGGTTATTTCAGCTTGTTATCGGGAAAGCATTTATCCACTTGGAATTATTACTCCACAAGGCCCTCCCACAGCAACATAAACAGTAGTGAATCTTTTAGAGTTATGGTTAAGCCTTTCCTCATTAGATGGGCAATCGACTGGGGGAGAGCAAAGCCCAATTCCAGCCTTTATTGAGTGTAAAGGAGAGCCAGACTGACATTTACATCTCCTGGTTCTTCATGACTGGGTGGCTGGGAAATCGCCCCATAGATCTCCCTTTTGAGGAGGGGTGCTGGAGTAAAAGACCGGATCCAATTTACCGCCTTGACTTATGAATCCTGCCTGATATTCACGTCTCTGATAAAGAGGATATAAGAATAATAAATTCACTTTTGATCCCGGCCAAATGAACAGGAATTCATCAGAAATTCAAGCTCTTTATTGGCATAGGGGTCAGGGACAAGAAGAGCGCCCACCTTGAATGTTTTCAGAACTTGGTATTCATGTTGGTTTGAAGAAACTTTTGTACCAAAACACAAAACATGTTGTGGTTTAACTCTTAAGTACACATTACACATTGAATATTGTATATTAGTGTTCCTACGCATTGTTTTTAAGGTTTTTGAATATATTTTAAAATAAAAAGTATAAAAAAAAACATGAATTATTCATTTGGGGAGTTGCACCTGGTTAAATTATCTGATTTTATAAGAGAATTATTGATCAGATTTTTTTCTTAATCTTTCTGCATGTTGGGAGAACAATTTTTTTAAAGAAACAATTTAATACTGTTTTTTTACTATTACAGTTGACCACACCAACATTTTTGGCATCGTATCACATTTTATTATGTCATTGTATACAGGGCTTAACATTAACTTTTTTGGCCACTTGTGGCTAGTGTTGTTCCAAAATTATTAGCCACTCAGCATTTTCACTGGCCACAATTTTGTTGTTGGGAAATTACTTTTTATATGACTAAAGTAACTGCATACTAAAATTGATTTAAATAGATTTTCAGGTCTCTATTTTATTTATTTATTTATTTATTTTTTGCCTATTTAAAGGGCCTTTTCCTATAACCGTATTAAATGCATGAGTCATCTTTCTTTTCAAATTGTTATATTTTATTAATAATTTCACTTAATTTAATAAGACACTGTAGGGCTGTCACCAATCAAATTAAATCAGTATTAACAAAACAGATCTTTTCACTGCAGAAGATACAGAAGCAGCTGATTTGGCATTTAGATGCATTTACACATGTTTAATAAAGCTAAAATGTAGCATGAAACCATTTACATTGCAAAATTGCAACAGTATAAATAATGTTATGAGCTTGGTGTTTAAAATCAGTTTTTTTATATATACATAAAAATATGAAATGCAAAAATAAGCTAATTTAGATATGAAAGTAAACCACCAGTAGGTGGCAGCAAGTGACTGTCTTAACGGTGCCATAGAATGCATTGATACAATATTTTAAATTGTTCTCTGATATCTACATAGAAGGTATATGGCATAGGAAAGAACAAAAAATCTTCAGAAACGGTTTTACAAGTCCAGTTACAACCCTGGGATTTGTCCCTAGAATGAAACAGTCTGTTATTACCTTATTTGGAAGATTCATGAATAATAATGATGAGCTCTGCTCTGATTGGCTGTTTCACAGAGCGGCTCATTGAGCTCTCATACAGCAGTAAGGAAACACATGGAGGAAAATATATATTTAATTATGGAGTTTGAGCTGCTATTAATATGTGGGGCATTGAAACTGCAGTTTTGAATGCACGATAACTTTTTACTTTCACTTTTGAGATTTGTGATCACACATGCTCTGTGTAACGTTATACTACAGCGGCAGTACTTACCACATTTGACAAGTTTAGATGCTGTCAGCGGTGATCAGAATCTGCAAATGATTGAATTTTATGTACTGCAATGTAACAGGCTACTGCTAACAAAAAGCGTGTCCCTTCAGTGGCTCGCCTTATTTTATTAGATCACCTTATTTGTTTTCCGTGCCTTTCTGAGTACAGACACCAACCCATCCCTGCACTTCACATCTCCTACACAACCTGGGACACATTTATTTCCCTGATCTGCCATTTTCGCTATTGTCCTCGCTTTGTTTTTTCACAATAGCCTAAATGCATGACTTCTGATGATTGGGCTCTGCAAATGTTGGGGGACATGACTATTAATGATCCAGAGACTATCGTCATAGTCTGTGTTATGTTGGAGTTGGCCTCTTTTTCAGTGGTTGTTTGCAAACACCAGATTTATATAAGAAGGAGGAAACAGTGTTTAAGACTCATGGTATGTCATGTCCGTGTACAGAACTGTTGTTATTCAACTATGCCAAGGTAAATACAGTTTTCCATTCTATGGCACCTTTAAGAATGAAGCAAGTGCCTGTATTTATGAATGGACCACTGAATCATTCACTCAAATGATTCATTCAGAAACGCATAATCATTCAGTAACGAAACAGCTGTATGTTGCTCAGAGATGCACAAGTATGCTGCTGTGATCTTTGTTTTGAACTATATTCGATAACCAAATTGAGCAAAAACAGTCAACACTGACAATATTGTACTAAAATGTATATTAATTACTTGTTTGAAGTCTTGTATAAAATTAATGGCAAATTTACAATTGTCGTTTTCAGTAAAAAAAAAAAAAAACTACACTCTCTTGGTCATTTCAAGTTGCTTAACTAGGCTATATGTTTATAAAAACTATATTTTTACCACAATATGTCTCTTCTGTGTGCAGTTGTGTTCATTTGTGTTGATTTCTGCATGATTGTCTCACACACAGATAGGCTGAGCAATCCTCAACTGGCCCAACCTTGTTAGTGTCAATACATCCATTACCAAATGCCGTCTACACCAAATGTAATAAAATCAGAATAATTCTCATCAAAATTTTGGTGCTTCCAAATTTGGTGCTAAAATTCTCTTTCACTTACCCCTTCAAAAAATCCACTTGTCCCAGACAAGCCTTAATGTCAAGCTCTGTTATTAAATTCAACCCGCCAAAGTGGCTAGTGGGAGTGACCGTGTTACCCGCCATTGGGTGATAATGTCAAGCCCTGATTGTATATATAAATTGCATTTCAATTTATTAAATCTGAAAAAAAGACCATCATGTCACCGACCCATTGAACTCGCAGATAACAAGTGCATCCTCACCAGGGAAATACCCATTCAGTTGTATGCCTTTTGTTTAGCCTGTGTAAATATTGAGACAAGATTCATGCCATCTTATTCTGTCATGCAAGCATTGTGCATATGGTGCTAATTTCACAAGCATGAACAACAATTTCTGTCAGTGGGGTGTCTGCATGAGCTTTTGCAATGAGGTACTCCACAGTTTTTTGCTGACTCTGCCAAGGCCTTAGCGAGATGCACTGCAACCTGGACAAAATATCCACTTGCTATCCCAGGCCACTACGCATTGCATACATCAACAGATTTGCTCTTTTCATTCAACAGCAATTACACTTTATTCTTCGGATGGAAGGTGGCATCCCGATGCCTAACAATGTCACAGAGGAACTCTTCCCTCTAAAGTGTGTGCCCTAAATTGGCTTTGCAGCCATCATCCAATTAGGCCTGAAATATGGTAAGTGCGGCAGCTATTATTGTGAACCAAAAGGGGTACAAACAGAGAAGGTAAGGAGTAGTTTTTAGAAGAGATGTGTGGTTTGTTGATTTGTGCTTACACAGCAGAAAAAGAGCGCAATGACGAGGGATAGTATGGCACAGCCGCAGGATAATAAATAAACACTCTTGGATGGATTTGTCTCCCGGGATCATATATTACACCGCTCGCAAACACAACAGAAAAGATCAGTGTCTCGCAGACGGAGTGGGCACTGGGAAATCAATGCATGACTCGACAAAACCTATTCTTTAGGCCAAACAACCAGCGATGCCACAATGAACTATGAGGAATATTTGGCTGGAAGTATCTTAAGACTTCTGAAGTGACTAGGTTAATAAATGTGATGTATGGTCTGTTTCAAGGACTTTGCCAGATAAAGTCACTGTTTTCGAAGCTATACTAAAACTGGCACTATGGCACTAAAGGCCAGCTGAGTAGTGGTGTATTCTTAGTGAATGAATCATGAATCTTTTTCATTCACTTCAATGAACAGATTCAGGCTTTTCTATCTTCAAATATTGACTTTATTGAACAAGACAATAGCATCCAAGTGTTGGCTGTGAAACAACATTTCATCAGTTGGATCTACTGAATGAACACACCCTTTCATTGAGCAAGTTTGTGATTTGAGTCACTAAACGAGACATTTTATTCATGAATGAACTGAACAAACTCAAGGCTACAGCAAAATAGTCAAAGGGATGATTAAATGACTCACTTTAATGCAATAACTCACCTGACGTTACCTACTGGCAGCAATGTAATCTGCAAAAAAGAGTCACTGAACAAATCGTCGCATGAATCTTTTTAGCGAACAGATTAAACCGATTTAAATCACTGGAAAGAATCAAAATCCCCAGAGTTAAACTTTTATTGGAGCTAAACAAACACACTCCCTTCACTGAATGAGACTCAGAGAGCTACTGAATGAGACATCTTGTTCATGAACAAACTGAATGAAGTCATTGTTTTAACGAATCATTTGAGGTAATGACTCACTTATTCAAAACACAACTTTCACCACCTACTTGTGATGAAGCTTGCCAAAAATGTCAGTCAACGAATATTTTTAGTGAACAGATTCAATATAGTTGATTCACTGGAAAGAATCAAAGTCCTCACCATTAAACATTGTTACATCTAAAGAACAAACCCCCACTGAATGAGTCATATTGCTCATGAATGAATGTAGTCTGTTTTTAACAAATCATTTGATGTAATGACTCAAAACATACGTGTTGTCACCTACTTGTGATAAAGTCTGCCATTAAGGTCAGTGGACGAATCAGAGAATATATCTTTTTAGTGAAGAGATTCAATACATTTGATTCACTGGAAAGAATCAAAATACCCAGTACTTCATTTTGTTGGATCAGCTAAACGAAAACAAAGCCACTTCACTAAATGAGACCCAGAGAGCTACCGTATGAGTCATCTTGCTCATGAACAAACTGAATGACTGTTTTAACGAATCATTTGAGGTAATGACTCACTTATTCATAACACAACTTTTACCACCTACTTGTGAAGAAGTTTGCTAAAAAGGTCAGTGAACGAATAACTGAATAAATGGAAAAAATCAAAATACCCAGTACTTAACTTTGTTAGATCATCTAAACGAACAAACCCACTTCACTTAATGAGACCCAGAGAGCTACTGAATGAGTCATCTTGTTTGTGAACAAACTGAATGAAGTCTCTGTTTTAACGAATCGTTTGAGCTAATGACTCACTTACTCAAAACATACGTGTTGCCGCCTACTTGTGAAAAGTCTGCCATTATGGTCAGTGAACGAATCAGAGAATATATCTTATTAGTGAAGAGATTCAATACATTTGATTCACTGGAAAGAATCAAAATGCCCAGTACTTAACTTTGTTGGATCAGCTAAATTAGACAAAGCCACTTCACTAAATGAGACCCAGAGAGCTACCGTATGAGTCATCTTGCTCAAGTCTGTTTTAAAGAATCATTTGAGGTAATGACTCACTTATTCAAAACGCAATTTCACTTGTGAAGAAGTTTGCCAAAAAGGTCAGTGAACGTATAACTGAACAAATTGTTTTAGTTAACATATTTAATACATCTGATTTACTGGAAAGAATCAAAATCCTCAGTACTTAACTTTGTTAGATCAACTAAACGAACACACTAAATAAGACCCAGAGAGCTACTGAATGAGTGTTTGTGAATGAACTAAATAAAGTCTCTGTTTTAACGAATCGTTTGAGCTAATGACTCACTTACTTAAAACATACGTGTTGTGACACTGTCACACAGGACACATGTTTTAACCTGCTCGATATATTATGATTTTATGTACAGTTGCAATCAAAATTATTCAAACCCCCCCCCCCCCCCCCCCCCAGAAACTGCAGTAATTTACAAATGATTTTTGCTCTTTCTGAAGATCCAGGACTAAATTGCATCTACAACAGTTTTTTGGCATATTAAAAGTGATAATGTCAATATATAATGTAATGTTTTTGAGTTATAGGATTTTTCAATAACACAGCTACGTCAGAATTATTCAACCCCTATTCAACATTGCTGTTTTAAGACAGTTATTTTTATGGTCAGGAACAAAATTGTCTTAAAACATAATTAAGCCTTTACAAACTTATTAAAAATGGAATTAGCTTGGGGTGTTACACATAGTATACTCTTAGCCCATGCATGTGCTGAAGATGAGTAGCAAATATTGTAAAGTCAACAGATCAGCTCACGCAAAATCAATAGAGAAGAAATAGTTTGCTGCATTAGAAAGTCTAAAACTACATGAAGATTTCTAAGACGTTACAAGTTCCTAGAGACACAGCTGGCAGCCGTATTCCTTAGATTAAAGTGTGTTGAACCAGAAAACCTTTGAGGGAGTTGAACTAAAAAGCACAATATCATAAAATGTTTGATCAGATCAACTGAGAAAAACTTGCAATGTACAGCCAATGACTTGCAAGATGACCAGACGAAAGGAGGAAAAATATTTCAATGCAGTGTATAAGAAGGACACTAGACAAGTATGGTCTTCATGCTGAGGAATCTTGCTGAATACCACTCTTGACCAAGAAGAACAAAAAGGCTGACTTGAACATGCTAAAATCCATTTGGATAGACCTGTGGAGTGCTGGAAGAATGTTTTATGGAGTGATGTGTCCAAACTGGAATGTATGGATGTATGGATCAGAGGTACGTCTGGTGCAAAAATGACAAAGCTTATACGCAGAAGAACACCGTCTCCATCGTCAAACATGGCGGTGGGCCAGTCCTGTTATGGGGTTGTTTTACTGTAGCAGGAAGTGGAAAACATGACCATACAAAGGATATCATTGATTTATTAGAGTATCAGGCCATTTTGGCAAACATTGTGATGCCTTCTGTGCAAAGTCTGAAGCTAATAATCAATGGACTTTCCTGCAGGACAATCATCCCAAAGTATACGTTCAAATCTTCTTACGCTTGGTTCAGGGATCAGTCATAGAATGTTCTTGAGTGGCCTGTTCAGTTTCCAGATGTAATTCTCATTGAAAATACATGGTTGAATTTGAAGTAAGCAGTGGCAAAGTAAAAACCAATGATTATCAGTGATCTGAAAGCGTTTTCAGGTGATGTATGGCCCAAGATTGCAGCAGAAAGGTGACAGAAGCATCTAAGCACTTCCAGGCAGTGTTTATTGGTGGTTTTAAAGAATAAAATATTGTACATCAGATTTACTTTCAGGGGTTGAATCATTTTGAACACGAATGTTTAGAGCCAATACAATTTTTTTTTATTAATCATCAACTTACGTTCTCAGAATTACTCAAATGTGTATTAATATACTTTCTTTAATAGTTTACTGATGCCTTTGTTGAATTGTTTTCACAAAATGTTCTCTGCAGCAAAATGTCTTGCAGGTCGAGGGGGTTGAATAATTTTGAATGCAACTGTATATTTGAGTTTTAATAGGTTTTCATGTTGTCTTAGCCATTTTATTCCTCTTAAACATTTTAATGTATGTCTTTAAATGAGTCTGGGTCTGCCTGTCATGTGATCAGTCACATGACAGGAATCAGGAACTAAACAGTATAAAGGAGGCAGCATGGCAAACAATTTGGGGCATTGACCACAATTGTTGGATTGAGGAGTTTCTTTTTAAGTACTTGCCATTCCAGCATCACTTTTATTGGATAACACTTCTATGGACTGTATATACACTGGTGGACACTTTTACTTGGAACTTTCAACACGCTGGATTTCTTAAGGACTGTTTTATGGTATGGAACCAAAGGACTCTGTGCTTTTAACAGCCTAAGTTATTCTGGTTTTATTGTGTTGTTTTAGTTCCTTGTGCTTTTGTGTAAATACACTTATTTATTCAGTTTAGTTTTTGTTGTTGTCTCATCTTTTTAAAACACTTATTTTATCTCACACGGCATAATCTGACCCCTTTTAAATCACTGTAACATCTACCGATAAGGCCGATCGTTACAGTGTTGCCACCTACTTGTGATCAAGTCTGCTGAAAAGGTCAGTGAATGAATCAGTGAATATATCTTTTTAGAGAAGAGATTCAATACATTTGATTCACTGGAAAGAATCAAAATCGCCAGTACTTAACTTTGTTGGATTAGCTAAACGAAGAAAGCCACTAAACTAAATGAGACCCAGAGAGCTAGGCCCTACTGCATGAGTCATCTTGCTCATGAACAAACTGAAGTCTCTGTTTTAACAAATCATTTCAGGTAATAACTCGCTTATTCAAAACACAACTTTCACCACCTACTTGTGAAGAAGTTTGCCAAAAAGGTCAGTGAACGAATCACTGAACAAAAGTTCTAGTTAACATATTTAATACATCTGATTTACTGGAAAGAATTAAAATCCTCAATACTTAGATCAACTAAATGAACAAACCCACTTCAGTAAATAAGACCCAGAGAGCTACTGAATGAGTCATCTTGTTTGTGAATAAACTGAAGGAAGTCTCTGTTTTAATGAATCGTTTGAGCTAATGACTCACTTACTCAAAACACACCTGTTACCACCTACTTGTGATGAAGTCTGCCAAAAAGGTCAGTGAACGAATCTGAGATCTTTTTAGTGAAAATATTCAACACATTTGATTCACTGGAAAGAATCAAAATACCTAGTACTTAACTGTTGGATCAGCTAACGAACAAACCCACTTTACTAAATAAAACCCAGAGAGCTACTAAATGAGTCATCTTGCTCATGAACAAACGGAATGAAGTCTCTGTTATAACGAATCATCTGAGGTAATGACTCACTTATTCAAAACACAACTTTCACCACCTACTTGTGATGAGGTTTGGCAAAAAAAAGTCAGTGAACGAATCACTGAACAAATAGTTTTAGTTAACATATTTAATACATCTGATTTACTGGAAAGAATTAAAATGTCCAGTACTTAACTAACTTTGTTAGATGAACTAAACAAACAATCCCACTTCACTAAATGAGACCCAGAGAGCTACTGAATGAGTCTTCTTGTTTGTGAATGAACTGAATGAAGTCTCTGTTTTAATGAATCATTTGAGGTAATGACTCACTTACTCAAAACCTACCTTTAACCGAATCACTGAAAAAATCATTTTAGTGAATAGATTTTGAATTTGATTCACTAGAAAGAATCAAAATCCCTAGCACTTAATTTGGATAAACTAAAATAAACAATGACTCACTTACTCAAAACACACCTGTCACCACCTACTTGTGATGTCTGAACGATTCACTGAACAAATCGTTTTAGTGAACAGATTCGATAAATTTCATTCACTGGAAAGAATTAAAATCCCCACCATTAAACTGTGTTGGATCTACTAAACAAACACATTTCCTTCAGAGAGACTCAGAGAGCTACTGAATGAGTCATCTTGAACAAACATCATGAACAAACTGACTGTAGTCCGTTTTTAACAAATCATTGAGGTAATGACTCATTTTCTTAAAACGCACGTGACGCACCTGCCAAAAAGGTCAGTGAACAAATCACTGAACAAATTGTTTTAGTGAACAGATTAAATACATTTGATTCACAAGAAAGAATCAGAATGGATCAACTAAAATAAACAAAATGAATGAAGTCTCTGTTTTAACAAATCATTTGAGGTAATGACTCACCTATTCAAAACATCTGTCACCATCTACTTGTGATAGTAGATAGGTCAGTGAACGAATCAGTTAACATCTTTTTAGTGAATAGATAACTTTGTTGGATCTACTGAATATACACACTCTCTTCACTGAAAGAGACTCAGAGAGCTACTGAATGAACTGAAAGAAGTCCCTGTTTTATGGTATTGTTTGAGGTAATGACTCACTTACTCAAAACAACTTTCACTACCTACTTGTGATGAACTGTGTCAAAAAGATCAGTGAACAAATCACTAAGCAAATCATTTAGTAAAAAGATTCAACAAATTTGATTCATTAGAAAGAATCAAAATCTCCAACGCTTAAATTGGATCAAATAAAATAAACAAACTGTATGAAGTCTCTGTTTTAACAAATCATTTGAGGGAATGACTCACTCAAAGCACACCTTTCACCACCTACTTGTCATAAAGTCTGCCAAAAATGTCAATGAACAAATCACCAAACAAATCATTTTAGTGAACAGATTCAATACATTTGATTCATTAGAAAGAATCAAGATCAAAACTTGGATCAACTAAAATAAACAAACTGAATGAAGTAATTGTTTTAATGAATTGTTTGAGTTAATGACTCACTTACTCAAAACACACCTTTCACCACCTACTTGTGATTCCAAAATCTGGAATCTTCCAAAAAGGTCGGTGAACAAATCATTTTAGTGAACAGATTCACTACACTGGAAAAAATCAAAATCATGGGGATTTTTTAACTTTGCTGGATCTACTGAACAAACACACCCCTTTGACTGAAACTCAGAGAGCTACTAAATGAGTCTTGTTTGTGAATGAACTGAATGAACTCTATTTTAATGAGTCATTTGAAAGAGATAACACTCAAAACATGCCTTTTGCCATCTACATGTTTAAACCTGTAGAAAATGTTAGTGAATAAATCACTGACTAAATCATTTTAATGAACGGATTAAAAGATTAAATTCATTAGGGTGAATCACAATCGTATAACTGTGAGATCTTTACGAAGGTGTATTATTTTCTGATCTACATGAGGAATTTCAAACAGACTGATCAGTCAATAAAGCTTTCACAAAGTCTGTCTCCTGTGCATCAAAACTAAAGAGATGAATAGCAACCTAAAGCAACCAATCAAAGTCAGTTTCATCCGGACGAGGTGACTGCAGCAGGCAATGTCTGATTTATATCAGCCGTTCACCAAATGGCATGGTAACTGCTGCCTCTGATGGCAGCTAAGGCTCCTAGTTTGATATAAGCTTTCAAACCTGTCGGGCAAAAGATGTAGCGTGGCTCAGCTGACAGCAGGATTGATTTTCATGGCTCTTAAATGCAGCCTATGCAAGGAGAACCAAGGACACTCCCTTTCTCAGGTAATGACAATCGTCTTTAAGAAATAATGGCCTTGATGACGCTTTTGAAAAGTTTCCAGGCTGCCTCCAATAATGAATTCCTGGTCGATGACACAATGATAGATTCCATCCGTCTGAAAGGACGCTGTTGCCACAATTTAATTGATGAGGAATGAATCCAGGGGGTTACGGAGGAGCCGGCTAAATTTCATGTGATCAGCAAGGTTTCAAACAATCATTGGCGAACTGATGTCTGCCCCATATCTATAAGTCATTGTGTTTTATAGGCCATTAGGGATCTCCGGAGAAAGGCTGCATGGGGAGCGTGGCTTTTTGTCGAAATTAAAATGTCAGAGAGAAAGAAATAGAACAAAACAGCGAATCTGTAATTAATTACACGGCCATAAAAATTCAATAATCAAGAGGCGATTCCACTCTCTAGCGCAGCAATTTCTGATCACAGCAAGCTCAAATAAAATACATTCATCTCCCTAAATTAGATTTTTAATCTGAAAAGCAATACATAGGGATACAGTATGCGTCCTCCCATGCAGTCTGCAAGAGCTATAGCTAAAAATGAACTGGACTGAACTTATTATTAACAAAATCTGCTGCATTTAGTGAGTTTTCAGATGAGATGAGCTCAGAAGATGACAAACATCATAGAAAAGCTATTCTATAAAATACATGTGCAAATTACGTATTGCTATTAACACATTAACCTCCTCCATTTTGTGTGGAGGTGAGTGCGGAAAAAGAAGTTCTGCTGTTTGCCGCTAATGATTTTCCAAATAATATGCACCCGGAGGGTATCTATTGGAATCCTATAGTATAAGTGTCGTTAATGTGAAGGAAGACACAGTGTTATGTGACTTTCATTGACTTGTGCATCAGCTAGTTCAGATTGAACAGCACTCACTCTGTATACGTCAAAGCAGAGGTGGTACGAGTGCAGAGTTATGGAAAACCAAGGCCTTTATTGACTGAGGGAAATTTCTTACTAGCAACGAGCCACTTATTAAAGCTTATTAAAACTAAACAGGTATCCTGAACGCCTTTCTCATCTGGCATTGGTCAGGAAACAGAATAACCTCTCGCCATTGGATAAGCCAATATTGTTGCAGCTTGGAATTTTTTTCATGCTTGAGAATCAGCGATCTAGATGCATACATTCTGACATGTTATTATGTTCTTAAAAAGAGGCGAATCCCTTGCTTTATGGTAAGTGATAACAATCAGTCAATTTGGACTTTAAATTCAAAGTATGTCATGTTCGCTCTGCTGGGAATCCTTTCTTCTGTTCTCAGCTATTCATCTTCGGTTCTGGTTTGGACTAACACTATTAAAGCGAGTAGAACGGCCTCCAGAGAGAGCAGAATACTTTGAGTGCATTAGGAGGGGTGTAGGAGAGATTCAGTTCAGCACAAGGTCCTCCACATACCCTCACCATAAATATCCTCCGTGTAATACATCAAAAAACGTCCCAGTGTCAGTAAAGGGGGTTGGCGGTGGTAAAAAATGTGTGCCAGCATCAGCTGCAGAACTGCGCAGTGAATTGTGTACAGTAATCTGCAAAAATTATTGCTGGCTAACCGCCCCTAATGAATCCAGCCAGGTCAGAATGGATTACAGTACCAGTGAAAGCATCCATTTAAGCCAAAAGTGAAGCATGGCGACGGCGGTGTTACATAAGGAAACCGAGAATGATCGCACACCTTTGCTATTCAATAAATTTAATGTTAGATTCACTCAGTGTCTCTGTGGATATGAAGACTAAGATGTCTGTGCTGATGAGAGGACATATTGATCAAGTAGATAACTGTATTAAATGGCAATCTTTCAATTAGCCGGCATATTTCACTGCCCTGATTATCTGCCGTGCTAATTACGAGACAAGCATTTGATCTTCTCATAGCTGTCATTACTTACTGGGCTGTCATGAGTCAGCAGAACAGCATCGCTTTGTCTTTCTCTCTAATGTGACAAGGCAATTTGCCATTTAATTATTGTACACAAACCACCAGCGTAGAGGAAGCTATTTTAAAAATTGTAGCTTGTCAAACTTGGTTAAATTATGGTTGAGGTACCAAACCAAAAAAGTAAAGTAAATGCTGAGCTATTTCTTTACTAACAAAAAGAGGGAATAAATGCAAATGAAAGGCAATCTTGACAAACTGTTGTGGAGAATTGGAAATTTGTGGGAATTTGGCTGATCCTCTTATTCATTCATTCATTCATTCATTAGCTTATTTATTTTATGTAAGAAATGAGAATTGTTCAAATCAGCAAATATATCTTGTATATATATATATATTTTTTTTTTTCAGGAAAACTAATTCAACAGTTTTTCAATCATTTAAGAATATATAAAAGTATGGTATTATTTGAAATAAAAATTTATCCTACTGTTGTGGCTGACAGTACAATAATTTGCAGTATAATAAATAAATGAAGCCATATTAATTTATTAACTCTTTCAAGTCATATAAGATGCTTTCAAAATGCTTCAAGATGCTTTTTTACTGTTTTTAAATATGGCACCATCTTTAAGATGTTCATGCCTTTCTTTCTTCAGTTAAAGGTCCAAATTGCAGTTTCAATGCAGCTTCAAAGGGCTCTACACAATCTCAGCAGAGGAATAAGGATCTTATCTAGCGAAACAATTGGTCATTTTCTAAAATAAATTAAAATTTATATAGTTTTTAACCACAAATGCTCATCTTGCACTAGCTTTGCGTTCATGGCTTTATGCAATTGTGTTGGAAAGGTTAGTTCTTCATCTGCGTACTTCGGTTCAAAAAGGTAGGGTAGAGCGAAAAACTCATTTTCTTTTCCAATTTTCCAAAATTAGCTGACGTTGTTTTCCTTTTTTTGTAAAGGACGTCTGACTTTCTTTGCACGTTCGCTTTGTGACTTTTGAGCTAGTGCAAATTCAGCATTTGTGGCTAAAAAGTATATCAATTTTTTTCAGAAAATGACAGATCGTTTAGCTATATAAGACCCTTATTTCTCAGCTGGGATTGTGTAGAGCCCTTTGAAGCTGCATTAAAACTGCAATTTGGACCTTCAACCCGTTGGCTTCCATTGAAGTCCACTATATGGAGAAAAATCCTGGAATGTTTTCCTTAAAAACCTAATTTCTTTTCAGCTGAAAAAAGAAAGACATGAACATCTTGGATGACATGGGGATAAGTAAATTATCAGGAAATTTTCATTCTAGAAGTGAACAAATCATTTAATATAAATAAAAAAATCTTTTAAATAAATCAGTTCATTGTAGGTTCATGAGATCTAATGCATTAACTCTTTAACCTTACTGCAAAGCGTTGTCAAATAGCTTGTTACTAGAAATATCATCCTATCCTGAAGTTTAGCTGCTGTCATGCTACAGTATACTTAAAAAAAATATTGCTAGGTTAGTAGTTCAAACCGCAGATCACTGCAAACCAGGACACACAAATCCTTCACCAATAAACAAAGACTACAACCTCATACATCACAGCTGAAGATAAAATGAGATGTATATGAATTAAGGACATTTTTTATAATGCTGCTGCTCTAGCTAAACTGAATTTAGTATTTCATATTATTTATTGCCAGACAGTAACAAAATTAGATATTGGATTCTACTATTGATTTTAAGTCCATTCACCAGACACAGCAGTTCTTCCCCGACCCCGGCTTTAGACCAAATTTAATTCTGGTAAATATGCACAGAAAACGTGGAGCGTTTGCATTATTGAGCCCTTGAACATATTGCAAAAAAATTCATTTTCTCATCACGTTTTTCTTCCTTTTATATAAAAAGGAACAACCCCAAGCATTGCATCAAACAAGTGCCCTGCATTACTGACAACTCAGGCTAGGGATGTGCCTGAATAGTGAATAGAGTGTTTTCACAACACGTCATCAATTGGTCCGTAAACAATGCCACTGAAACAAACAAAACATGCATATTTTGCTGATTATTGCTGCTGACAATGGTCAGTTATTGTCATGTTTTGGGCTGTACTAATCTGGAATACTACAGACTGCCAAAAGTTATAACAAATCAAACAGAAGAGTACAAAAAATTGTATGAGGAACAAAATGCATTTGTGGTTGACCAAACTGAACCAGTATTTCAATAATCTTGACAACATTTGTGTTTGTTGTTATCATTTCCAGTCAAGTGAAATATTAGGCTAATATCTTCATTAATACTGCTTGTATGTATCTTTACCATCTGTTAACTTTAGTTCGTCAAAATATTGCACTCTTTCCTGCTTAATAAGTCCTTCTCTATATGATTTAGCAGCTTCCACATGTTTTTTCCATGGTTTACACAGCATAAATTATCAGAACAACGTATTCAGTAGTACATTAACTGTGCAATCCATGCTGTTGTTTACATCTGAGTATCTCCAATATGGCTGTGCATCCAGGTAACTGACCAAACCGTGACGTAAGTGCAAACCCTCTATCTGTATTCGGAAAGGCACAGAAAATGAATTACACATTCTATGAATTTACGGGACATGGTTAGCTGCTTGCTAGTGGTAGTCTAGTTACATTACAAGACATAACATTTCTCTTACCACATAAACAGATAAGGAGAGATGACTGATAGTATGATGTAGAATGATGTGCAAATCCTGAGCACCACTGACAAACATCTAATCTTGTAATATGTGTGTTAAGCACTGCAGCTCCGTAGTATAGAGGGTTTGCACTTTCATCACAATTTGATTGGTTACCCGGATGCGCGGCCATATTGGAGATACTTCGATGTAAACAACAGCATTGATTGCACCATTAATGTACTACTGAATACGTTATTTTGCTAATTTATGCCTGTCTAAACCACAGAAAAAACATGCGGAACCTGCTAAATCACAAAGAGAAGGACTTAGTGGGAAAGGACACAATATTTTGACAAACTAAAGTTAATAGGTGGTAAAGATACAAACAAGCAGTATTAATTAATATATTAGCCTAATATTTCACCAACCTGACCAGAAATGATAAGAACAAACATGAATGTTGTCAAGATTCTTGCACTGGAAATCCTGGTGTATTTTGGCCTTTTGTTCCTCAGACAGTTTTTTGCACTCTTCTACTTGATTTGCTATAACGTTTGGCAGTCTATAGTACTCTTAATCTTTTTCCCGGTCTGATTGATTAGTTCAGCCCAAAACATGACAATAATTGACCATTTTCAGCAGCAATAATCAGCAGAATCTGTGATATTAGTTTACCTCAGTGGCATTGTTTACGCTCAGTGCCGCCAATATGGGCGACTGATGACGCATTGTGAAAACACTCTATACACAGAGTATGTGTAATCATGAAAGTTAAAAAAGCGAACGCGCAATGCCCCGCATATTAATAGCACCTACCTGATGCATGCAATTTATGTAAGGAAAAATTGACGACGGGCCATTGAATTCTTAGAAAATAAGGCACACCCGAGGTGGTGATGCGACCACGATACGAAGTGGAGTGTGCATTATTTTCGTAGAATTCAACGGACCGAAGTCAATTACTCTGCTTATACTACAGTTACCACAACTCAAGACATCAATAAGATGATATATTTCAAGACATTTATCCGATTTTTGTCCTTAAACCGCTATTGTGAGTAGGATTAATTTCTTACGCAGCTCATCCAATGCTTTCGTTGCTAATTCCAAAACGTCATTTTAGACCTAGTAACGACACTTGAGCCGTTGATAGCAAACTAATGCAGTTAATAATGAAGTTTAGACAGACCGACAGACAGGCAGACAGACAGAAAGAGAGAGGGGAGAGAGATTAAGCTCGTGAATTACCTCTCTCAAGTCTGTGTGTCTCTCAGAAGTGATTGGCAGCATCGTTTCTACTAACAGTGAAACTTTAAGTTCATTTTCTTCAAGACCATGCTGTTGTTACCTTGCTTGTAAGAAATGTCATGTAGTTTTTAAGGTGTTATTCGTCAGAGCAGCATTAACAACATTAGTGTATGCTAACGTTAGCATGTATGTGTGTGCGTCTGTGAGGGAAAGAGAGTGGGAGAAATAGAGTATGTGCTTTCCGTACTTAACAAAATGTAATATTGTGGCAAAAACAAGGAAACTATTTTTTGTTTTTTATCCTATTGTTTACTTTTCATTTGTTTGGCCTGTGTCCTTGTGGGTTTTGGTTATTTTGCTGTTTTAGGCTGTAAGGAAAGCTTTGAAAAAACTAAAATCATGTGGCGAAGTGATATAGACATGTAATGCAGTCAAGGGCTGCCTGGAACTACGTTCGCCGTGCGTTTCCCTGAAAATAATGCCGCGTTGCAGGCAACCCGTTACTCGTGGTTTTCCAACCTTCTACTCGTGAAAGTGCACCCGAACGGCAGTCAAACCCGTGACTTCCCTCTCGTGAACTCATACTAGATCGATGTACTCCCAGTTCCGAGTTCTGATGTGACATAGCCCGCGAAACCACTAGGTCAGCACCTACGGGTGCGGTGTTTATGCAAGTGGTACACAGTGAAAAAATAGACTTTAAGTCGTGAGTCGTAATATGAAGTCGTGATTTACCAGCTTAAAAACCTGCCTGGAACGCAGCATAATGCACACCATTAGAACATTCGTCAGCCAATCAGATTCAAGCATTCAACGGCCATGTAGTATAAATACAGTATAATTACCCAATGATTTAAATGCGAGAGGAATTTTTCTCCCATCTTGTATTTATTCCCTTTAGTAGTACACGTCATTTCCTTTCTGAATACTGTATTCAGATTCGGGCACATCCCTAGCTCAGGCTAGATAGCTCTAAACTATCCTTCCACATGCAGGACCGGGAAGCCTTTTAATTTGAGGAATGCGGCAGAGCTATATTTCACCCGTTCCTGGTGTCTTGCATTATCTTGGTAAACATCCCAGGTACTAATTTGATATATTGTGAAGCAGCCTGTGCTTCATCCAGCTCCCAGGGTGATAGATGAATGACTGGAAGATGAAATAGCGACTGAGATTTATGGCCTGCCAGCACATAGAATATGTATGATTATCTGCTGCACCCTGAAAGCTACTTCTTTTGAGTGATAAGCGAAGGGAGAGTGATCTAGCAAATGACTCCATCTCCCCGGTGGGAAGGGAAGAGCAGGGGCTGCAAACTGAGCTCGTTTGTACCATGACTGTAGTCTCCAGCACCTAGCAGCAGCGGCGCACTGTCCTGCAGATTGTTCATAGAGTTATGGATCTCATCTCCCGCAACCACACCAGCAGTTTCCCATTCTTTCTCTCGAACAACCATCAGTGTAACTCCCTCTCTCTCTTTCTCTCTCTCTGAGGCCTTGCTAGTTATGCAGTAACAAACTGTAGTCATTTCACTGCAGTACCTCTGAAATATTTGCCTGAAATATTTGACTTCTGATTTGGTTATAATACCCATTGGTATTTTCCGCGCACTTAAAGCGGTTCCGTTCTTAATTGATCGATGGCACGTCATCGTAAATCCCAAAACCTGGTAGAGTTTATTGATCCTACAGGAGCGCTTGTACCTCTCAGCATATGTCACCTCACGCACTCATAGGCTGCTAAGTAGGAGGCATTTTTTACAGTGAGGGCATTATCATATGCACACTCTGCCCGTTGTTAACTGCATCAGTGATTTAATGTGAGACAGCATGACTTGCATGGCACCCAGGAGAGGGCTTGATTTGGTGTGTGGCCCAATTTATATATTTACATGCTGGCCATAAATAACCTTAATGCACCTCGGCGGATTGCTGAGAGTAATTGTTTATCCACTTCCTAGCGGACATGCTTGACAATATTCTTGATGAACAACCAGCAGCCTTGTTTTAAAGGATTGCTTTGGCTGTAGTGGGGTGATCTGAGGCTCTGCTTGGCTTCTCTACAATGCAGGATTGAGAGCGCCGTCAAAGTCCCTTTAGGTAAGTCAGATCACCCGGCAGCCATTTTGGTAACACCAATTCCAGTCAGCTTCTTGTCCAAAACTGTTGGTCAAAATAACATTTTGGGGCCATTTGACATTGCTAAAAATAACATTATTTTGTGTATTTGCTGTAATATCATATGTTAACGTGGTTTAAGGTTGAAAAAACATATAGTTTTCCACATAATGTATATTATTGTTATTGCTGAGCTTTTTTACAAAGCTCATCGTTCTGAAAAGTGCAGTGTGCTCTGATTGGCCTGCTATCCAGTGCGTTGTGATTAGCCGAATACCACAAACGTGTGAAAAATTTTTGATTTCCATTACTATAGTATTGTAGTATGCATTATTTTTTTACATCAATTTTAAAATGCTGTATTATTTTTCATGTTCGTTTATATGTTCAAGTTAAATATATTTTAGTTTTATATTAAACTTTACTGTTTTAAGTAACTTGAGATTCTCTTTCTAATTCCCGCTCTAAATTTAAATTTCCTTTATTGTAGTAGTGTAGTATGCAGTATTTTTATTTTACTATTATTAATTAATTGCATTTACAACACAATTAACTATACAAACTTGTGTAACCAACTATTCCTACACCGCATGTACTTCTGCGTAAAAGGCTGCGCAACGTGCGCATTGCAGTTAAATACACAGATGCGCAGGGCATGGATATCTGAGTGCATAGTCTTCGGTTAAACTGCGTTGCTTTTAGAAGCGTCAATTCAGTTGTTGCATATAGTTTAATGTCTTTTAATGCCCCTGCCCTGAAGCAAACCCGGCAGCTTCATAGCTGCATCCATGTTAGCACGTCACGTTTGATGTGGTAATTTCACAGTAGGCATACACATTCCGAAGACTCGTTATCGCCCCCTACAGTGCAATTCGCGCTAAAATATCAAGGTGAAAGTCATCATAGCTTGCGTAGTATAGACCCAGCTCCCAACCCAACTTTGAGAATTGATTAACGGCGATATTTTTTTTATCGCCCGATAAGAGTCTTACGTTAACGCAGCACGTTAATGCCGATAAC